>NW_009725641.1:57915-81857 GCF_000703405.1 Apaloderma vittatum
ATTTCTCATGTTCCCCTGTGCAGAGAATTTATCAGCCACCTTCGGCCCTACAAAGCCTTTTACGGTGGCCTGGCTGACCAGTTGTGTGGTAATGAGTTGGCAGCTGCCAATGGGCTCCCGTGCTGGAATGGAGAAGATGTTGTAAGAAGGTACCTTTCTGACTCACTTCTGTCTTTTCTTTTGTATTTTGTATTTTATATTTTTAATTATTATTTGTATTATATTTCTATTTATATTTGTATTTTATTCTGTATTTGTATTTTACTTGAAAGTAACTCCCATGTTGAACAAGTACCTTGTTTCCTTAGGTATGTGTTAAGATTGGTTCAAAAAACAAATCAGCATGGATTTCCTTCTCTCAGGCTTCACGTGGAAAGAGAAAAAAAATCTCACTGCACCTCTATTGTGAGAAAAAAACCAAACCACTTCTACTCTTCTTCACACATTTTTCCTTCACATTCATATTTTATCTAAACAGGTACTGGAGAAGAAGGTGGATTAGCATTTACAAAATACAGTTGGAGAAAACGAATAAGGATTTTTGTTTGAGCTTGATCTTTCTAAAATGCTTGTTTTAATATAGAGCGTGAGATAACAGAATCAAGCTATTTGCTTAAAACCTGCTCTGGCTTTGAAGAATGAAGTAATCTTTTAATACATATGGTTTCTCAGGAGACACCTAAAAGTTAAAACACAAAGATAAAGCATTTTAAAGGTGAACCACGTACTGTTTTATGTATGCAGCAGCTTGGGAGACATCATTCAGCGGCAATGGCAAAGAAGAGATAATAATAAACTGCTGTGCTACTGGGGGTGTGTCTCTGGAATCAATATATTTCACAGCTTACAAAACACTTGCATTTGTGGATATCAGAAAGATTTTCAGAAAGTTGATCTCTATGTTTTTGCTTTATCACCAAAATAAATATTTCTCTGAGCAGGAAGTCCTTGTGATGGCAGAGACCAAAATATTAAAAGGTTGATTGCAAATTTTCTTTTTTAAATAAAGATGGTGTTGTTAATACAACATTTATTAGTAGGTAGTAACAAAGGTCATATCAAGAGAGGTGGCTAAAGACTGTGAGATGAGTTAATGAAGTAAGAGCGAGCTGGTACCAAGCAGAAGGAACGGTGACATCCTGCACCTTCAGGTATTTCTGAAAAGAGTAGTTAGGAACTGTAATTTATTGATTACTGATACCTAAGGAAACTTAATGAAAAACAGCTACAGATCTACTTTTCTTAATCTTCTTAGATCCAATGTTTTGGCAGCACCAAGGCCTAATGAGTTGCCTCCTTTGATAGTCTTATTGGAAAACTTTTTCCTAAGGTTTCAACAATCTTCTCAAGATGACACGTTCCTCCTTAGATATCTGTATATGTAATCTCAGCTTCACCTCCTGGCTTTTGTTTTGCTGGCCATCCCCCAGTGAGGTACACTACTCACACCAGATGTTTCAGTAACAATTTGAAGTAAGGATCTTGTAATTACAGATTTCCTAAGAACAAGGTTCTTGACTCATTACTTTTACTGCTTATAGTCTTACTATTAACATGTTGCATCTTTTCAAATCTATATTATTATTTGATATGGTACTATTATGTTTCAGTTAATATATTACTATACTATCATCATGTTTATACTATTATGCTATACTATTTGATTTTGATTGATTAGACTCTGAAATCCTTATAGAGAAATAAAACAGTCTACTAAATTCTAGACCATAGTGTATTTTAAAAGTAATTTAATTTGACGAAAAATACTTAATTAATGCAATTTATTTATTTGTGGGTCAACGTAAAGACAAAATTGGTGACAAAAGCACTATATCTTAAAAGGAAGACCACTTCCACATTAGTTTAATTTACAATTTTCCTTGCTAAAATATTTTGGGTTTGTATGTATAATAACATATATATAATTATATTTTTGTCAGTAACTTTATTCTTAACTTACTGAAAAAGCTGACATGTAAATAATAGTTAGAAGTACAGACTACCGATTAAAACTAGAGGAGCAGTGTACTCTGAGGTGCTCTAGGTTTTCAGTTGGAGCTGAGACATGCATACAAGTTCCTAAATCTCAGTACCTCTACTTGTACATTTGTGTGTAAAATTATTGTGGCCCACATTGTCCTGCTTCAGTAGCTATATGAAGATGTTCACATCTGTCCTCTTCCTCCCAGTCATCTTGCCTTGTTACTCAGTCCAGATGTCCTTTGTTCAATTTTATTTGTTTATATTTGTTCTTTTGTAAGAAGGGGAAAAAAGTATTCCCTGTATTTTGACTGACACAAGGTGATTTTTTCACTGTTATTATTATTACAGAACTGTTAATCTAGGGATAAAAGGGAAACCACATACACTGGACATACAGTGCCTGGAAAAATCAAACTCAGCCTCAGAAACACGCTCAGGTGAACAAATTCTGCAAATTCAGAAACAAGAAGGTTGTGTTTGACCAAGAAAGGCTCCTGATCTGCCCCGCAGATTGTGCTGGGAAATGACATTTGAAATGGATCAATGAATCAATCAGCTAGCAAAGAGACCTAATGGGAGATGAGCAACATCAAAAGTGATTGTGTCCGGGGATATTGTAAAGGGGAGTGAAGCTGTCAGCCTTTGGGACTGTGGACTGGAGGCAGCTGAGCCTTCACTGTGCAGGCAAACCACGTTAGAAGGGACTAGTAGCAATGAAAACACAGAGTAAGAAATTCAAATTGATCTTGGTGAAACTCAGCCAGAGCCCATTTTTTGCATATTCAGGAAAACTGTGACATACTCATAGAGTATTCCCAGAAGTCTAATGAGATCAGTCATGAATCTAGGAAACTCAGCTTATAAAAAAGGAGTTAAAGAATTAATTTGTTTAGCCTGGAAAACTGTTAGAAGAAAATGCAAAATGCAAACAGGCTGTTGCTAGGAAAAAGAAAAGTATCTGTTATTTGCTTCCATAGTGCCTAGGACACATAGCAACCATTAAATGTATATTCTGATTAAACTTCAAGGAGAGTTTTCTAGTGTCGAGGACAATAAGGGACAAAATAGGTAGTTTTGAGGTCCAGCATCTGCCTTAAGTAGGATGTTTAAGAACAGGCAAGGCAAGGCCTTGAGCAATGACACAGCAAAAGCTGATTTTTCCGTAGAGATGTGGAGACGAATTGGTCAAACCCTTAAAATCTCCTCCAGCCCTCTGATTCTGAATCTAGGATTAACTAAATCCTATGTTGCTCAATTTCTGTTGCCATGATCCCAGGATACCGTGACATTTTAGAAGCAATAATGACCTGAGCAGGCATCATTGCTTTTCTCTGTAAATGCTGAAGAAAACCTGAACCTGTACAGTCACTCTCTTTTCTTCTTCTTTTTTTTTTTTTCTTTCCCCCTCTCCCAAGTATAATAGATATTGGTGAATTCACCTGTACAGTATTCCTAGCAGAGCTGGGGGAAAGTTTGTATTGTTCAAAATAGTAAAAGATAAATAGATTTTGTCTGTTCTGAGATTCTTCATAGTTTCCATCTGTTTTTTCCCTCTATTTAAAAATCGTGTGTCATAGCCGGTGATGACTGCAATTTTGGTCCTGACATGGGAAAGCAGTATCATAAGATACATAATACTGGTGTGAGTGTATCAGGATCTGAATAGATTGCTGAGACTGTTTGCTAAACCTGTATTTCAAGCTGCAAGTAGCAATAAGCCTTGGAGACACAAGATAGATAAGTTTAAAAAAAAATCTTTGCAGTTCTTCTTTCTTCTTTTCTGTGCATTTTTCTAAAGGAAGTAGTTCAAGGTTTTAGCAGCTACAATATCATATCTCAGATAAATCTTATAGCCTTTGCCATCTCTAATACAATCTAACAGATTATCAAGCCTGGGTGGGAAAAGGTCAGAAAAAGAGGGTATTATTGAAATGAAAGCTTACTTAACAGTTTACATTTTATATGCTTCAGCTGTTTCCTTTTTTTCTAAATTGTACTTGTCATGGTAATATGACCCTTGATCCTGAACTAGAAATTGTTCTGAATCTACCCTGTCACACAATGCAGGCTCCTGCTTTTATCTTAAACCGAGACCAGAATCCCCAAATTCCTGTATTCATATCAGACAAGACTGGTAGCAGGCAGGACTTCCAGGGGAAAAACTACTCTCAAAGGTCCACATCACTGCAGGATGAGGGCAAAGACATCTCAGAGAAGTCCTCATCCCTTCCACTGTTTTACACAGTTGTGTGATTACAGTGGTCGGGCAGGAAATTCAAACTTCAGATTTAAAGGCATAACTGAGTGCCAGGGTGAAGTACCTGGAATTTAGTGCTATGGGATTCTTTAGGTTCAATGGAAAAGGAGGAATTGCAATTAGCAAGTTAGGCACTACCAAAACATATGAGAAGAATTGCATGCACAAGTTTGGAATTTCAGTGGCGTCTTGGTATTAAAAACTAAAATAGTGGGAGTTGTGCAAATAAACTGTGGATGTTCTCATTCATGAATATAAAGTAGTTTAACTGACATTTATACAGTTTTCATGGTCCAGAGTGCCTGGCTAGAATGTGAAGAGAGATGGATTAAAAATCTGCCGAAGAGAGCAGAATATGTACTGTAGATCTCAAGACCAGTGATTTCATTGAAATAAAAATAGATGTGAGAGAAGAAAATTGTAAAATTATATGTGTTGAAGGATTCAAGAGTAATGGAGATTATTAAAAACAGCTAATCAAGTTTGGAAGGAAGAGTTTCACATGAAACACATACCTAAAGCATCCAAATTAAGAGGAATTAAACAGCTTGATTGATTTTAATTGCTGAGCAAGTTGTTAGAAAGTGATTATAATAAGCATCTATCATCAAATAAATGCTCAGTTTTAGCACAGCTCTTAGGCTGGGGAAAACAATTTTCTCTTTTGATTCGCAAATATTCTGAAACAAGACTACTATCCTGAATCTATTCTAAGCCAACAAAAGAAGATAAATGGTGATATGTGGGGACCTAATAAATTCCTTTTGGTTTTCTTCTATTTGAGCTAGTCATCACTTCAGAATGA
This sequence comes from Apaloderma vittatum, assembly GCF_000703405.1. NCBI lineage: Eukaryota > Metazoa > Chordata > Aves > Trogoniformes > Trogonidae > Apaloderma > Apaloderma vittatum. The sequence continues at coordinate 62,961 of NW_009725641.1, forward strand.
GGCAGAATGTAAACTGTCATCCAAGGCACCACTTGCCACATATGCAAAAGATGTGTGTGATCAAACTGAAATGGAAGAAGAGCCCATTACAGCTGTTACTGCCTTGCCTAAGATGCCATTGCAGACAAGGACCAACCACAGATACAGAGAGAAAAAACTATTGTAAATATGTGCTTCCTCACAGTCTACAAATTTGGGAATGCCTGACCCAGAACTGTGAATGTTCGGTTGTCCCATGAACTCATAAAGTCTTTGCACCATTAAAATTCCACAGCAGGCTAACTGGAAGTGTTCAGATACTGAAACATTGTGTCAACTGCAGAGGTAAATGGTGGTTAAAGGTATTTATAGCTCAAATGTTTTTAAAAAAATAAAAATTGAATCAGTTGTTAAATCCAGATGCCTGAAATCTGGAGTATTTTTGTTTTAAATTGCTTCTGCTCCTATAGGGATGCTTCAAATTGAAGTCAGCAGAATTACAGCCCCTGGTCTGTAGTGAAAAATCAGGTCATCTGACCTACAAGAACATGGGACTCAAAAAGTCCTCCCTGAATTCAATTCAAGAGTGTTTTTTTCATCACAGTTTTTTTATTTGGAAAACTACTGACATCAGGATATATTCAATGACTAATCAGCAATGTCATTAATTTTAGCACTGCCCTCCACCCCCTCAATTACATATATTTTTTTATTGATCCTACTTCACTTTTCAGAGAGGAGTTTATGACAAATTTTTCTGTGTCAGTGTAGAATACAAAAGACATTTCTATTTCTGACATCAACATGTAGTTGAATTAAAAAAAAATATATTGTTCTATTTGCTGATTTTGGTTTTCTGGAGGTTTCTACATCTTAAGCATTACTTTTAGGCTATCTTAATGACTTTGGGAATTATAGTGGAGAATATAATCTGAAGTATTCCAGAGAAGGACAAAAATTAGAAGAAAGAAGGATACTGACTTGATGATAGATTATATAAAAACTAGACAGTTTATACAAAAGCTGAAATTCAGATACCTGTGTCAATTGGTTTTATGACATCCAAGTCTGACATCAGGAGAAAAAAAGAAATTATATGTGATCCTTTTATTTATATTAATTGTGGAGTTTGCTCTCTATTTTGTCATGAGATATAAAAAATAAAATAGTTTCTGCTTTAATAATGGTAATATCATTTCTAAATATATGCTTAAATCTCAGGACAGTTGAAGATGAAATTTATTTAATTAGATAAAAGCAGCAAAATATGTATTGCATTTGATACTTAAAATAGATGATCTATTTTTCATTTTGTTTGCTTGAGCAAATATGTTATTTTCTGTAGTGATTGTCCTAGAAACATTTGAGTCATTTGTCATGCACAGCAGTGGTTATAGTAGAAGGACTCTAACACTGGGTGAATTAATTTTTATTAAGCTAGTAATAATTTATAAAATATATTGACTTTTAAGTTGGAAAACATGGTTAGAGCCACATTAAATAAATAAAGGCATTTATAAAATCACGGGAGACTGTTGAAAGACAGGCATGAGAAAGAAGAGTGACTGAGGATATTGTATGAGGTTGAGTTATGGCATCATCATACCTTCATTCGAAAGTGTTTTGTTCTTTCATTTTACACAGTCATAGAAAAATACACCTACTCCAGAATTTAGTATGAGTGCTCTGTTGACTCTTAGAGGTTTTCTTAGGGAATTCAAGATTACTTTACTGTAGTTTATGACATGAAACAATGGAGGCACAAAAAGAGAAAATCTATCATCTCCTTTTTGTATAATAAGATTTCATATTAATACCAAGGAGAACTCATGCAAGAGGCTTTGCTGCATAGTTCACAAATAAGCCAAACATAAAATAAATAACTATGAATCATAGCGGATTATGCTAGACAGAAGATTTGTGTATTTGTGCCTCACTGAAGTTCTTAGAAATATGATCCAACTGAATCCAACTTCGATATACAGGATTTCTTTCAAATAATAAGTTCAGTGAAATTTTACAATGAGGCTCCCTTCAGACAGTGATGTTCTGAAACATTTTATATTTCTGAAAACAAATTATTTATCACCTCTAGTCATGACAGTTTAATACAGCAGCTCTCAATGAATTATTTAAACAGTATTTTGAGTTGTGAAGTATCTTCTAAGGGGTCCTCTTTCACTGTATCATTCCTCTACAGACACTGCAGGATTACTGGTCCAGCCAGGAAACTTCTGTGTAGTGATATTCAACATTGCAGTATTTATGGATGTTCCTTTCAACATTTTTATTGGTATATTGCACCTATAGTTGACAGATATAGGTCAGATTTTCATTTTCATCCTGCACCAGCTGTGAAAATATGCTACTAAAACTTAGATTACACCAGGGTTTTTCATTTTTTGCATTTTCACGGCTGGCTTAGATACTCAAGTAGGGTGATTTCAGAGATCTGGAAACTGATTGGGAGTCTTATATGGAAACCGCTGATTTTTCATTTGTGTCTAACTGTGGAAGTTTGCATTACATTTTTCTCTATATAAGGAGCAATGTGCTCTATATTGTCCTCTTTAGATGAAGATTGATTTTGTTAATGGCATTTATGTAATACAGAGGATAAAAAACTGGTTTTCATACAGTTTTATTAATGGATTCAAAGAATGAGCTCACTTTTTTCTTCTAGAAATAAGTATTATTCTTTGCACTTGTATCAAATTCTTCTTGCTGCTTTTGTAGTTAAAAGAATCACTAGGTCCTATCTAATGAAATAAAGCTCATCTACCATTCACAACTGTGAGTCTTCAGAATACTGAACCACCTGTTCTCTTTAATAAAAGTTACAGTTTCTTATCTTCCTTAGCAACTCGGCCTCTTGTATTCCTTTAGAATTACAGGATAGGAAGCACAGACTGGCTCATATTCATTAAAATGACTATTTTGTTCTGACTGTTTCTATGCTGACACTGACTTCTTAGAGCCTAAGTTTTGTAGCGCTGGTCCACATGTGAGCACTGAAGAAAATTAAAGTGAATTAATGATGACTGTGAATTTAAACATCAGTGATGTTAGCTCTTTTTTTTCATGATTCATTGAATGAATAAACCAAACTGAAGCTACTTTAATTCAGAAAGAATATTAATTATTGAAGTATGGTATCCCACACAGAAATTTAATAATATTTTGCTAGCCCAGTTAATGGATTTTCATTTTTAATATGTTCCAGGTGATGTTTTGATTTTAGCCATGTAGACAAGCACACATCTGCTATGAGTGCTTCAGTGACAGCTATCTCTGAAAAAAAGACTGCAGCGAAAACTAGTGAAGAGGAAACATGAACACGCTTGTATATGCCATGCCGCAGGCTTAGTAAATGACCCTGTCAAGCACTAGTGTGAATAGTCATGTCCAAATCTGAAAGGTTTTCATGTTCAGATAGTGTCTAAGATTTCATATGAGAAGTTATGTAGAACAGATCAAAGCGGTGGAATTAAATTGCTACATTCATGCAACAGGAGACTGGGCAGATCCTTCCTAAATACCTACTTGAAACGCATGAGGCAGAAAAAGAAAATCTAAAGCATAAAACACAGTCTAAACTCACAATGAACTGTTTTCATTCTGCAATAAAAGACACGCTTTTCTGCTTCTAATAGGCAGAAGTACCAGCAGGACCTTCCTTCAAACGGTTAGGAATCTTTATGTATATTTGAGAAAATCTCATGCCTACGCGTGGAGAGATCGTACTGTAGCATTCTGCCGTGTAGTAAGATGCAACTTTCTCTCCTACAGAATGTAAGGAATTAATGTCTCTCATGTTAATTTTTAAACACATTTATGTCTTAAGTTACTAAGAGCTCGCCATTTTAAAATTTGTGATATTCTTCACCTCCTCTACTCCAGGTATTTGTATTAAGAAAGGTACATCTGAATGGGCGCCTTGGTCTCTTTTCCAGTAAAGTGACAAATGTACCCTGGTAGGATGCAATAAATTTAGGTGTTAAATAGTTGGATAGAGCTTCCTAGAAGGACTTATTTATCCTTCTTAGCCCTGTAAAGGGCACCAGTCTGAAGGTAGTGGTAGCATTTATGTTATCCAAATTTAAAATATCTAGAAACTCAAACTAATACAAAGTATCTATGCTGAGATTAAAAGCCAAAATACAGTAGACACTAAGAGTTAAACCTGATAAATTGATCCAGAACTACTTTGCCTAAGTGCCTGAGAAATGTCACGAGCAAACTAGGTACACGTATATGGAAAGTAATGTCATGTAGCAGTGTTGATCAATTTTTGCTAGTGCTGATCTTCTGGTCAGTGAGGCATGAAGGTAACTGGGGCAAGCAGTGTAAAAGTCTGTACAGGACCAAGCACCACTCCAGCTCTTGCTCAGTACCTTTGGTCAAAGATGAAAGATATTCTTGAATAAGGTATAAAACTTTCTGGGAATTTTAGGGGTTTTGGTGTGTGGTGTTTTTTTTTAAGTTGTTTCCTTTTAAAAGTTAGATAAAATTGGGAATGTATTTGGAGAAAGTTAGGGTGTTTATGGAAAGAATGTTAAATTTTCCTTTCATTTCTCCTCTGTTCCACTATAGGAGAGGTTATGACATCTAGAACTCCAGGTGTTAAATCTCCATTTCTTATAAAGTACTATAAAAATCAGTATGTTTGTGTCCCTTTTCCAAATACAATGACAGTATCTGAGAGAAGCTTATGTTCCTCTATACAAGTATGTTTCTACTAATCCTTCTTTTAATATGTCTCACTTTCATATCCTGATACCTTTAAAACTTTTGAATCACACATAAGTACAGCAGTAACAGAGGAAGTAATAAGCCTATCCTATGTTGCAGTCTAATAAAAATGCATTTTTTTTGTTTGTTTAATGAAATACCTCTGGAATCTACAAAGATAGCATGGCAGATAGCTATTATTGCCTTCAATACCAAAATCAAAGGAACATGCTGTATTTCACTTAGGGAAGAAAAATATAATATCAATACCTCCTGAAATCCCTGTACAGAAGCTGTTAAAATAAATAAAAATAAATAAAAAATCCTAAACCCCAATATTTTTTATATAAGGATGTTTCATTTTCCGTTGAAAAGTATTCAGCATGGTCAGTTAACATGCTGCAGTACTGAAGAGAAGCAGAAGAGCAGTACTCAATGGTACACGGATTCTAGACAGCAGTTAATGGAGAGAGAATGCATAAGCAATTATAATTATTTTCTGAGCAAAAGCCTGCTGTATTTACAGATTATCACTATATTTTCTTCAATTCCTTAAACAGAAATATCAAGACAAGGGCAACTGGCTCTTGACTGCATGTATTTCTAGCACAGGAAAGATTTGACTATGGTCCAAACCAATGAAAGCTTATTCTGGAGCACTGCTCTTCAGTCTTTTGACAGCACAGACAGTATTCACAGAGATTTTGGCAGTAATCATTCAATTTCAAATCCATATTTTTATATGTAGAGAATTAGTTTTTCAAAGGAGTATTTTTTACCAGCCAGTTCAAGAGCCGATAGCTAGACTCTGCCATGTCTTCTGTAATTTTTCTTGCATAAATGAATATATTTGCAGAAAAAAAATGTTGCGTCAAACAGCCAGAAGTTGTTTATTTGCTTAGACACATGTGAAAGATTTAAAATAATAGTAATAAAAAATAGTTTGTATTTCAGGCAATGCAGTTGATTCTTTTGGATTCATGTGTTTGTAATGCTGTATTTGAGTATACAAGGAAGAGTTAGTTTTGGGAGTGAGATTCAACTGACATCTTTATCTTAGGCATCTATTCTGGACTTACTGGGTCTGTATAGTCAATGCAGAGAGACACATCCTATTTAGTGCTTGTGGACAGGATGTTTCTAGCCACTGTAATCACCTGGAGTAAGCAGCAGAGTAGCTGTGTAGCTTAGATGATCTTAATCTTGCCCTCAAGATCAAGCAAGTCTGATGGAAAAATGTTTACACCCTAAAAGAACAGAGATAACTCAAAGCATGTTTCATGGATATCAATAAGAAAGCACAGAAATGGGTCGTTTCTATCCTGTGCCTCAGGGATTAGTAGTTACATGTGAACTACTGTGCACCGTCCTTGGATGGTTGTCACCAGAAGATGACCAGTGAAGATAAAAGAAAATCAAGTTTACTGAACATCAGCTGAAGCTCGCTGAATTACTTTTTGCTGTATCCTTCTTTCATATTCCTTTAGGCTTTGGACTCCTCTGTAGAGAGAGCCTACATGGCAGATGCTTCAACACTGCCACTGGAACAGTTCACAGCAGTAGATACAGCACATACTATGAGTCAGGCAGATGCTCATGACAAGAAAAAAATCTCGCCTCAGCTGTGTACACAAATTTTAGTGGAATACATGAATAGAAGCCATATGTAAAAAGATCCTACAGTTGTTGTTCAGACGAGTAGTTTTCTCTCATGCTTCCATTGCCTCCAAAAAGTTTTGCATTGCCTCTTTTTTCTTTTCTGTAAACATGAAATAGGCTTTGAATAGATAAGATAATCATTCTGTAGGAAGAGAACAAATTCTTTCTCTAGGGCCAGAACAATTCATGTCCTAGGAAATTTGTCTTCTGATAAATAGGCAGTGTAATAAGTTGATTTTTCTCATTTATATGGGTGTATAAAATAATACTGACCTTATGCATGTCAACTTCAGATGTGTGCATCTGGGAGCGGTGCAACTTCACTCTCACCTGTCTGTCTGTATTGAAGAGTTACAGATACATACTGTAGTCAGATTTATTTTTTTTCTGTCAGGTGTAGAACACAACTAAATTCACTTCGTTGTGAGAAGATTTTCAAGTGGCGTGAAGGTAGATGAATTCCTTAATTGTATTAATTTTGGGGAGGTAAACTTGGGATATAAAAATCCATAAACTGAAATCTGCTGAAACGATAGTACGAAAGCAGAGATTTCCCTCTGAAGTTAGCTTCTATTTGGGAAAGCTAAGCCTGAGGATAGACATTGTTGAGTGAATAGATCTCATCTATGGGAAATTGTATAAAGTGTCTTCAGGTTAGCTGGTAGTTGAAGAGAATACCTGAAAAGCAAGACAGATTTCCAGTAAGGCATGATATTTTTATTACCGACATCTGTCTCAAAATATTGCTGTTCTGTAAAAATTTGCATTTAGGAAAATTAAAGTACAACTTTTCTTTTATGTTTGTGTTTTTAGTGAGTTCAAACTGATAACGTCAGAAAATTTGGGAAATAGATAAACTTTCTGCTGCAAAATTTTGTTTACAAACAAACAAACAAACAAAAGATTAGCACCAATATCATCAAAATTAAAATAACCCGTGATGAATCCACATTAAAAAGTATTATGTTATGTTAAAACTAGCAACACTGGGGCATGTTTTCATCACACACACACACAAAAAGGGACGTCAGGATAATAATGTCCTTCTGTGTCCTGTGACTGTGGTTTTCTGTTTAAATGAGACTACTTTCCTGGAACGTTTGGAGATCTAACTCTAAAACAGACTTACAGCACAGAAACTTGCAAACATGAATAGGAAATAGTCCTTCACAGTTACCAACAATAAATTATGTCTGGCCAGACAACTAAATAAGTATGGTACCTATTCATATAGTGTATAATGAAGTCACTGAATCTCTGTCCCAGGATGTTGTGCAAGACAGCAGTGTGTTCAGAGAATGGCTAGACAAATTCATGGAATAATTAATCAGGGACAATTGATAAAGGTACAATATAACCCCACTTTCTATAAATTGCCAGAAACTGGGGGACTGTGCCCAAGGAAGAGAAAAGGGAAAAATGTCCCTGCTCACTGCAGGGGGTTTGGACTAGATGACCTTTAAAGGTCCCTTCTGGCGCAACACATTCTACGATTCTATGATTCTATGATTCTATGATTGATTCTACGATTCTATGATTCTAAAGTGTAGCAGTACATGTTTATTGCAAGTCCCTAGTGACTAACCTTTGAGAGTGGTTACTTAGAGAGTGGAGCTTCTTGAGTGAAGACCTTTCTCCATTTCACCTTCTTCTCCATGCTACTACACTGGGTATTTCTGAAACATTTGCTTCTTACAAAACAAACAAACAAAAAGATATTGTCAGACACTCAAATGATTATAAGCCAGTTATAATCTAATAATCACTCACACTCTTGCGTTCACTTCAAGGTGTGTGTACTGTGGATCCACAATGCCAGAACTAGAAAGTGACAGCGAGATGTTACAACAGAAATGTTTTGAAATTTTCTGGCCTTCCTCACTGTGACAAAAGGATAGAAACTAGAAACTTTTTCCTTCTTAATTTTATACTGTATGAAGAGATTAAATTTACCTGTTATTTTCTGTTATTTCTCTGGAGGAAAATACCAGTGTAATGTTCTCTTTCTCTCCCTCCAATCCTTCATCCTCCTCTTGTTTTTTGTGACTTTTTTTTAGTTTACCTCGTATTTCCACATTTCTGTCCTCCTGTAGTTTTCACATGTTTTCCCCGTTGATTTACATATTTTTTTCTCTGCTTTATCTTCCGCTTCAAGCCTTTCTTCTTTATTTATTTTCACTTCACTGGAATCACATTAATCATATTTCAACAATAGCAAAGTGGAATTTATAATTTTATTATTCCTTGGAGTTCTTCTGGTAGCCACAGTACAACTTTAGAAAACAAAGTGAGCCTGTTTACAGGTAATTTGGAAAGGAGTACTCCTTGTTCTAGGCAATTTTGACCGGGGAAGTGCATTCTGTATTTTAAACAGATCAGAGGCATCATGTTTGAGCTTTTTTCCCTACTTGTGTCTTACTTTTTTTTTTTTCCCTATAAATTCAAATGACTATTAAAATCATTTATTCTGAAAATCTTGCAGAACCGTAATCACAATGCATGTCAGAAACCAGTTACACAAAGTCAGCAGTAGTTTCAGACACTCCTAATGGCAACTGTATTTCACATTTCATAACACTATTGTGATCGAAGAGAAACAGACAAAAAATGGGACTTTTGGGAGAGAGGGGCTATGTTAATACTTGCTTGAGCGCATCCAGTCTGATTCGTCCATAATTAGTCAAAGTGTTTTTGGTTTTTTGAGTTTTTTTCCACACGTTCAACGCATTGCCAAGTGCAACACCAAGGGAAGCAAAGCCACTTTAGGTTTTGGGGTTTTTTTTTTGGTGCTCTGCCGAGGAAAGCAGCTCTTTCTGTTGCTACATCCGCGGTTGCCACCCAGTGGAGAACATCCGTAAATTCTCGATTTCTCGGGCCTCCAAAAGAGAGGCGTGTTAAGGACACAGCAGCCGGCAGCCCTTTATTCTGCAAGAAAGTACCTGTGGGTGGCCTTTTCGGAAAACCCTGCTTGCTTTTGGGTGTCTCTTCTTCAATTTCTTTAATTTAGATTTAAAGGCGAACTAGTAATAGTGCAGAAAGTTAAGGTAAAGTCTTCTGGGTCTTGCCTCTTTTCTCTAGATATTTACTGGGTTTTGATCAGTGTAGTGTTTGCCATTAACACACCAATGCAGCTCCGTTTATATTAATGTAAAAACTGATTGACATGGCAGCAGATTAGAGCTGTGATTTGCCACAGTGTCTTGAATTCTACAAAACTATTACGTTATTTTCAACTTCCTATAAAGTTATGCCATGCGCTGTTAAATTTTTTTCTAACGCTTCATTTGGCCTTAGCTATGTTTAAACAAGCAGCTCACAGCTTTGAGGAAAAGAACAAAACCAAAACCACAAGCCAAAACACCCAAATCCCCAAACTAATTTCCAGTTTGTAGTTTTAAATTTTCTGACTCATTCATTACTTATTTCATCTAAGTGCTTGAAATTGCTCCACAAAGCTAATTAATGTAGGCAAGTGTTGGCAGCCACCAGGATTTGTGTATCATAAGGAACTACTTTGAGTATTTAAGGGAAGGAGGACAGAAAAAAAGGGTGAATGAGAGTACAGAAAAAAACGAGGACACTGATGACTTTAAGGAACAAGGAAATGGAAGACAGTGACAAGCAATTTCCATACCAGAAGCTATTTCTGGGTAGCATCATTTTGCCCTGGCCTACAAGCCTAAGGCTGTCCAGAGCACACCAAACACAAATGGAAGAAGATATCAGCTAAATCCTGCTTCTTTTCGAAGTCTACAGTAGGCCATTGCCTGACAAAAGCCAAGTTACAAAGTACAATCTCAGAGTGCTTTCTTTCTTTAGAAAGACTAAAAGCAAAAGAAACAGCAAGGTCTTTTCAAATTGGCCCTCACATTTTCAGCTGAAAAGAAGCTTCCTCAGATATAACCTACACAGATTAGGTTATTCAGGACTCTATCAATCTGCATGTTTAAGATTTTAAGTGACAGAAATGTCGCTAGTGTTCTTGGCAACAAGTTCCACTGTATAATTGAAACAGGGTTAATTTTTTTTTTTAATATAGCCAGACAGCATTTCCCCTGAGCAACTTTAGCCTCTTGTTTGGTCACTGTGAAAAAGAGTATCCCCTCTGTCTCTGTACCTAGTTTAGGAACTTTATAAATTATACCTAAACCTGGTCTTTCCCGGGCTGAAAAAACACAATTCATTCAGCCTTTCTTCTTATGTCTAGTTCTCCAGCTCTCTACATCTTGGTGGCCTCTTAATTGATTCACTTTGCTTTTCAGGCCTGTAAAAGCCCATATGTTGCCATGACATTTGCCATTAGGTTTTGGGGTTGGTTTTTTTTGTTTTATATTCTTTCAATGCTCTATCTGTCTCGAATGTAATTTGGGAAAGGTTAAAAAAGCACATTCTGGAATCTACTGTCACACTTCGGACACAGCTATGAGTGTTTTTCTAAGATCCATCATTTTATTAATGTATTTTATTAATTGCCAGAACTAGTTATATTGTTGCACAGCTTTTCTATTATTTTTATTCATGTATGGTTTTTTAAACTGCAATATGGCATAAGGTTGTGGGATTTGGACTTCTTTTTCTTTTGTTTGTTTTTCCCCTGACTACTTATTAATCACAGCTGTATAACTATGGCCAGGTATTTTTAATGTTTGATATACAAATATATAGAATAAATGCTTAATAGGATGCAACTGAGAAATTAAACAGTCAACAGCTAAGATGTGAGAGAGTTCTCAGAGGAGAAAAAAAAATCACTCATATTAAGGGGACGAAAATCACACATATTAAGAAATTCTTTCCTTTTAAATTATGGGCATGTTCCTGACCTACTTTCTACCTCAAGAATCAGGTAGAGATGCATTTGGGTCAGGAGTGTGCTTTTGAAGTAAATTTCCCAGTCATCTCCATTTGCTGCACTTGCTGTGAAGCAGTCTTGGTGCAAATAAAAGGGATTCCTTTCAGACAGAGCTTAGTGGTAAACTGTGCTTGAAGATTGCACTGAATGCACCGTAATGACTACTGAGCATTCCATCTCTTGGTATTAGAGTAGATCTAATCAGGTATTCTCTCCTCTCCAAGCAGATATATGGTAGATATTGGGCTCTAAGCATCTATTTTTTAGAAACAAACTTCTGTAAATCTGTTGTTACAGGATTTGACTACTTGTTGATGTTGGACGTAGCCTAGAATCATAGAATCATTAAGGTTGGAATAGATCTCAAGATCATCAAGTCCAACCATCAACTCAACACTACCATGTCCCCAGAGTGCCACATCTACATGTTTTTTTAACACCTCCAGGGATGTTAACTCCACAATTTCTCTGGGTAGTCCATTCCAGTGCTTGACCACTCTTTCAGTAAAGAATCTAAACCTCCCCTGGCACAACTTGAGCCTATTTCCTCTCATCTTATATCTAGTTACTCTATTCTGGCAGAAGAGTTTCCTTACTTTCTTCTTTATATTGTTCCAAAAGCTTCTGAGCTTCTTCTATTTGCAGTTCTGCATAGGTTATTTCATCAAAACATTCTGCTAGCTCTGGCAGTGTAAAGTTCCTTTTCATTTTGAGAACTGCATGCTCTGGAAGATCTTTTCCCTCCACCTCTGCTTTCTTTTGTGTTCTTTACTTGTAGTCTTCATCTTTTGGGGCGACGAACAACTGCATTGCGCTGGAAGCCTACAAACAGACACATTCTTCTCTGCACAGCTGCAGACATATTTGTGTGATCCAAAATGAAATTCTGCTTCTTAAAAGCTGCCATCTCAGTGAACTTTCCAACTTGTTTTGGCTCACAATATGGAGCTGTGCAACTGTGTAGGAGGAAGGGCAGCTGGTAGGAAAGCTACTGTATAAAACCTGACAAATCCAGACACATAAGAGGAATTGTCCAGATTTTGTTTTTATTTTTGGGGGTTTTTTTAAAAAAAGAAGAGTGCCTGTGTCCTAAATATATTTGTATTTGTGTTCATCATTCTACAATTCATTATCTCCACGGACTATATACAACAATTAACATCCTTTTTAAAAAAGAATCTTGATACTTGTATTGAGAAGGAAATTATTAAATTATATACTTGATGAAAATGGCTTGTGATTGTCTGAAATAATCATGTTTATAACAACAAAAACCTTTTAATGAGGCATGATGAACTGGGACATCTACTTCAATGGAGGAAAATAAAGTGAAACACTTTTCCTCCAAAGTGAATACATGATCGGTTGTTTCAGTGGGACAATCATCATGTACAAGACACTGTATGGGGATGTTTTGCAGCCTTAATTACCCTGTCAGTTACAATTAGAGGTGTTAATGTAACTGTGAAATGCTACAAATTACTTGTGGCTTTTGATCCTTGTGCATTCTCACTGTGTCTTACACACAAAGATATGACTGAGGTCTCTTGCTGAGTCTGTTATTAAGGTTTGATTGTTAAACACCCTGGGCACAGTTATTCACTGACTGTGGTTTCACTATTATGGGTGTAAAGATGCCTGCAGCAGAATGGTTTAATCCTTTAAAGTAAGGGGGGAAATCATCATGTATTAGACATTTTTCTTGAAATAGCTGCAGCTATAATAGGGATTTATATAGCTGTACCGGTGTACTGTTTTTAGCAAAGTTTTTATTTGTATGAAAACCTATGATTTTCACAATCATATATGTGCTTGCTGATCTATAGGTATTTACCATTGTGTTTTCAGTTATAATAAAGGAGTTGACAGTTTTCAAAATCCTACCACTGTGATCATCTAGAACAAAGGGATCATCTTAGCAGAACAACAGAGAAAATTTCTGACTGTTGGAAGAAACGTAAACTTCAAAGTGGGGCACTGAGGATAGTGATTTGCTAGTCCTTTCATTTCAGTCAGCAGTATCAAATGTTTTCCTGGTCCAACACTAATAAATAAGGCAAAGGAAACAAATCAAATGAATGAATGTGAATGCTATGATGCTATACCCTGTGATAGATTGAGAAAAAGATGAAATGCAGGAGATTCATAGAAGGGTGGCCAAATGTTTCTGGCTGTGCGGTAGGTTAGGTTTTATCTTTTTCTGCCACTGAAAAGCTACTAAGTGCAGTCATTTAGTGGACTAATAGACTTATTTCACCTTGTTTTGAAACAACTGCTTTGCATTTCTGCAGTCTTAGAGATTGCATTGTTTTTTGAAAGGACAAATGTCTCTGACAGTGGACTAAACCCCCCAGTGTTCGCTTCAGAGCTGGAAAAAACCTCATACTGTGCGATGGTTTTATCTTTTTGCCTGAAATTGTGAAAGATTGAGTAAATGTACACAGTGAGGGGCTTTTCAGTATTATTATCAAGTGCTGGATGACTAGGTAAAGTGACTGATCACCTGTTTGTTCAGTTTTGAGGTGTATACACTGCTTATTGAGGCAATTTTAAATATCAGTCATTGTTACTTGTTGTTTCTTTGCATTAACAACGGATTAATAACCTCCCCTAGTGGGAGGTATCCCTGCCCCTGATAGGGAGGTTGGAACTAGATGACCTTCAAGATCCCTTCCAACCCCAACTATTCTATGATTCTATGAAATGCATGCTTTTTAAGGCAACATTTTAAAAGGAATTGATCCAGATGAAATAGTTTCTCCTTAATATCTTTTTGTTCTCTTACTTGTATAATACAAGTATCTTACTCAAATAAAAGTTAATTTAATGACTGTAAACCCTGAGTGTTAAGATCTTTTCTTTCAGTCTATGCTTACAAGAAGAGATATCAGGTTTTGAAAATATTTTGAAAATAGGAAAAAAAGGAATGAATCATTAGTCTTCAAAGACATGCGTGGTTTTCAAAGAGGATTTTTTTTTTTGTAAATTTTGAAGGCAAGCCATATTTGTTTGTTAGGGAAGTTTTTATCCTATATAGTTTTTCTTAGCCAGACAAATGAGCAACTACTAAAATTACATAATTGTTAAGAATTATAAAGACAAAATTGTTTACAACAGTTATTTAAGCCATGAGAAGTAATGATGCTCTTATAGAATTAGTAACTACTAAGGATTTTTCTTTTTGCATGACAGGTGTATGCTGTTTTAGAGATGAAGTGGCACTGAGTTATGTAGCTATGTTCTTTGTGTGTCTACTGACACATCTGAGGTAGGAAAAAAGTACACTGTAAACTGAAAGCGTTCAGCAAGTAGACTAAAAAGATTGTATCACTGGTATGTGACACAGTATACAAATGAAATCTAGCATGATACTTACCAACAAACACCTTTTTAGATTAATATGTCATCCATATGTGTGTTTGAGTGTTTAATACTTAGCATAGTATTGAAGACCAAGTAGCAAATTTGTCTGACCTACAATATGTAGGAATTAAAATTGGCTAAAATAACTTTTATATTGTACCAGTTTGATTTTCAGTATTTCTCAGCTACAGAAAGTGTTTCGAGGGCTAGACTGCAAGCGGAGCAGTATTATTATAGAAATACATTATGAAATATTTTTCTTGCTGAAGGGAAATGTTTCACAAACTGGAATCTCTGCATTCCTGGCCTATGGGAGAAAGAACAAGAAGAATCTTTTTTCCGTTCTAAAATGTCTTGTCTAAAAGTTTTCATGTTTACTACTGTAGGACATTACTTCTAGGACATTCCCCAGCATTGGACGTTTTTAAAATTCATCTAGACAAGGTACTGGGCCATCTTGTCTAGACCATGTTTTTACCAAGAGAGATTGGACCTGGTGATCCTTGAGGTCCCTTCCAATCTGATGTTCTATGATTCTGTGATTCTATGACCACTAGCCTAGTCAGAGAAGTAGACTTAGAGTCTAAAAAAGCTACATTTTAATACTGCTACAACATGGTTGTTGTTTATGTGCTTCAGTTTCTGGTCTGCAAACACTGGGAATAGTGGAGCATGATTTTAACCTGTGCTTTAGGCACCTGGCTTCAGGCTTTTTCCTAGGCTAATCTTCATAGTCTTCCTAAATAGCAAATAGAGCTGGACAGACCCTGCAGGAAGGTAATTTGGAAGCCCTGAGTTAAGCTGCTTCTCTAATCAGCTCTTTTTAAGAAGCATCTACCCTTCTCCCATGATAACATAGGAAACCTCATCCAAATCCCTCCAGTTTGTTTTCCTTTCAGGCTTCCTTTCCCTTGACTTTGTCGTCTGCTTAAACTCAGACCATGGAAAAGCATTTTGGAAGGTAAATCAGTCAGAGGAATACCGCTGAAATCAAAGAAACTGCTTATGTGTATAACGAAGCATACAAAAAAGAAAAAAGCATTTGCAAAGCTGGGCTGTTAGATAATGAAGTTTTTGAGGAAGAATCTCTCTGGCAGAGTTATTTGCTAAATAAATAGTAACCAGCAGTATCTACTTTTGCAATCAATAACTGTAGTATTTCTTTTCATGTTTGTGTTTTGATAAAATGTATTTATGCTGAAGATCTTGCAAAGATTGACTAGACCTTTAAAGGCTACATAGTCACTCAAATATTTCACATGTGCTTCTCACCAGAGGATGACAATTTTACTTTTGTGTAAAGGGTCTTATGATAAGCAGAGAAAGAACTATGCTACTGTATTTCATAAATGTGACTGTATTTGTAAATAATTTTCAACCATATTGCCACATCATCATATATATATATAAAGATATTATTTCTGTTTATTAACACTATTGTTTCAGATACCGGACAGTTATGCTTGACCCATTTCTTATCGGTAGAACAGAAGGTGATTAACTGCAAATTTTGCTACCTTTCTTGCTTGTACATCTGTAGAAGAGAGCTATAAAAGACTTATTCAAGGGAAAGAAGGTCAGACACTCAATCAGACTGTAATAGCTGAGATTACTGTCAGACTGAAAAATGTTTTCTATAAAATAGTATTTTTTTCTGTTATAGTTTTTATTTCTATTATTTATATAAAATTAGCTTAGCTTTTATACCACTTTTTTTTACTCTTTTGAATCTGTAATTCAACTGTTGATCTGCTGGCAGAAGGAGTAAATTAAGCTGCGGAAGATAAATGGAACTCTGAAACAGAATGGAGGATGCAGCATTGGTGTGTTTCTGAACAAGAGCCCTGTATTGAAAACTTAACTCCTTTGGATGTTTTGCTACTGCAAGTACTTGATGAGTCAATCTATCAGAAAAAAAAATAAAAAATTACTCTTTTATTTTCTGTATTCTTATACCAGACATTTACTTCCCTGTCAGTTTATTAGCTCTGCTCTTTGGAGCCAGTGAGTGCTGCAGGCAGAGTGTGAAACAACTAAGTCCTGATATGACACAATATTAAAGGAAAATAATTGCTTCCCAAGAAAAGTATTGTTAATACATCTTTTTTTTTTCACTCCATAGGTATATTTACTTCTCTGGATTTAAATTAATAATCAGAAGGAAAATCATTTTCATAAGCCCCTAGCTTGAAATTCTCATATTTACTTTTAAAATGCATGCAGAAACACATTCTTTATACTGTGCCCTTGGCATATGCTTCTTCCAGGAAAGTGAAACTGGAAGTGAGACTTTCTAGACCTACCAAGTAGTTCGGCTACATATTGACAGAGGAAAGAAAATCTAGGAAAGAAAATCTAAGTCACAGTGAAATAGGAAATTTGGTGGTACCTGCACTGCACGCATATTCATTTCTCAAAGGTACCATGTTTATTTAGTTTAGTTAGTGACTGTTAATCACAGTTCTAATCAAATGGATAGTATGGAGTGGAAAGATCTGTAATCCTAATCCTTACACTCTGATCCATCCTTTTTTAATCCTGCCTCACCTCTCTCTTTATATGAGAATATCATAGGTAATATTTTCTTACATTAGTTTTCAAATGCTACTTTCATACATAAGGTGGCACCTCTCAATCATCAGGCTTTATCTGATGCAGCTACATTTTTCCCCTAGTATTTTTCCATCCTTGTACTGTCCTCACTTGGGCTATTTGTGCAGGTTCCCTAATGGTTTATGGAGCAGAGTACAACAGTAAAATTTTTAAATGATCTTGGCATAACACAGAAAATACCTGAAAGAAGAATAAAGTTTAATAGGGAGAAGTCCAATCAACTACAGGTGGACAGAAATAAGTACTGTGCACTTAGTGGATGAACTGATTCAGTAGTATCTCTCCAAGAAAAGGTAAAGAAAATGTGCTGGATCATGGTCAGAATATATTCCAAGAGTTGGGAAGGTGGCAAGCGCATATTGCAGTATGCCAAACAGTTGCGTATTCTCAGTTCTTTTCAGCATTTTAAGAAAGGCTCAGTCAGAACAGTGTGGCCAGCCAGAGTAAGCAGGGCATGACAAGAATAAGTTTCTGCTGAGATCTAAGAGACTTATTCACACAACAATGTCAGGCTGTGGCATGCTCACAGAGTTTTGGCTTAACTCTTTTCATTATGATATTGGCACCACAGATACTGACAAGCAAGGTTTCTATAAGGAAAGGAGAGAAGGATTACTGTTGAAAAGGTATAGAAAGCAGTAGCACTGGTTATGTCAGAGATAAATAATGATAGTTATGTCTGAGAAAAAAGGTAGTGATTTATGGAGGCTTTATATATCTTAGTTCCATGTAATTTATTCTGGCAGCACTCTAGTTACTCCACAGTAGATTAAGCATCTTTATAATAGAATTAATAGGCATAATGGCACTCTGTATACAGGCAGAAGTCTTCTCGAAGTTCTCTGATATGCAAAGCATTAAAGGTTGCTGTATTTTTTTTCATCAGTTGTTATTCCACAGGCATTTGCACAGATCAGAAAAGTCTTTATCTGATTTAGGATAAAAATAATTATTTCTTCACATTTTCTTTGTGAAAGAAAAAGCCAACAGGAATCCCCAGCAATTCCTGGGGAACAGAACAAAAAGTTCAAAAACAAAAGTTCAAAAGAACAAAAAGAGTCAGTCGTTGCTTGGAGGTTTCACAGTTATATACCAGGCGAGTACCCTGATCAGGCAAACCCAAAACTGAAAGACACCCTTCAGGAATTGGTTTCATGATTAAATTTCCATCGCCTCCAAACTTGAAAATCTGCCGACAGGCCATTCCAATCACATTGTCTCCCTGTGCTTTCCAGTACACAACAAACAACATATTGTTCTAACATATATGCTCCAACTCTCCAAGCTGACCCTGCAGAAGAGGACAAGTTCTACACCGACCTGCGCTGCCTCACCCAAAATATTCCCGCAGATGATAAGATCGTAATCCTTGGTGACTTCAATGCCAGAATAGGAAAGAACTCTTGAAGCCTGGAAGGGAGTACTAGGCAAGCATGATGTTGGAAACTGCAATGGCAATAGTCACCTCTTGCTAGAGTTTTGTGCAGAGCAGCAGCTCACCATCACCAAAACTATCTTTCAACAGAAAGACAGCTTGAATACAACCTGGATGCACTGACACCTCACTGACTACGTCTTAGTGCGCCAGAGAAATGTTCGCGATGTCCGTCATACCCGAGTGATGCCTAGTGCAGAATGTCAAACAGACCACTGCCTTGCGCGATGCAGGCTTAACCTCCACTTTAAGCCTAAACCTAAGA
>NW_009725642.1:0-9303 GCF_000703405.1 Apaloderma vittatum
GAAGAGAAGAGAAGAGAAGAGAAGAGAGAAGCCCCACACTTTGAACATTTTATGAGAAAAGTCTTAATTTTACTACATTTTATGCAAGATATTCTGTGTGTCTATGTTCAGAAAGCTTCCAGAATACCTACTGCCTTCCAAGATGTATTTTCAATTTCTAAGTAGGTTCAGCAATTAAATAAACACTGATGTGATTATCAGAAATGAATTCAGGAGAAAGAGTTCTAGGCTCTTGAGAGAGACATGAAGAACTAAACAGACAGAGAGAAGGTTTCAAAGTATTTGGACATCTGAATGATTTGTGTTTGGTTCATTTTGTGACCACTTAAAAGAAAGAAGCACTTATAAAGTAGAAACAGTAGCTTACTTTATCAATTTCTATCAATATTTCAATGTTATGAGTCATTCTTCCAAAATGCTAATTTGTCTTTCTTCATTTTAAATTGATGATTCCATCAGATTAGATTATTGTGTCAAATGTAAATATTTGTGTTATGGACAGAAGTGAACCAGTTTCCCTGGTTTACTTTACTACCTTCCTTTACAAATTTGTAGTAGATGGAATTCAGTACAGGACTTCCAAACTTACTTAGTGCAGTCCTTCAGATTCCATAGTGATATCTCATTAGCATGAACAGAAATCATGTGACTAAATCTTTGATTAAGGCTAATCAGACCAATGGTTCTGATTTTATTACCTATGATACATTATATCTTAATTTGGAAACAAATCAAGAAATTTAATTTTCCTTAGAGAGCAACAGTACTATATTTCAGCTCATGAAAATGAAGATAATTTTTAGCTAAATGCTAATGGAAGTTCAGCCTGGCTATTTTGGTTCTGTGAATTCCTGTAACCTTGACAGGCAACCTCTTTGTAATATTTTTATCCTCCACGCATCCTACTTTTGTTATACTTCACATATGGCTTACACAGTCCTGACAGTGCTATTGTATGTACAAATTAACACTGCCAGAGTTATTCTATTACATCAGAAAACAAACACACTTATGTATACCTACACTTGGTATTTCTGCCTTGTTATGTGTATCATGGAATTATTAAGGCCTGAAAATACCTCTAAGATCACCAAGTCCAACTGTCAGCTCAAAACTGCCTTGACTACTTATATTATAGTCCACAACCGGTGGATTTAGTAGTCTAAAAATCGTATATTAACCATATCAAAATATAAAGAAGATAACTTGGTGACTACATTTTTAGAAATAATGTGACAAATGGGAACTTTAAAAAATTCTGAGCTAAAAGAAAGTTGTTGTTTTTTTTTTTCCCCCCACTAATATGCCAAACGTTTCACTAATATATGCATAGTTTTGAAGTATATGTTTTGCAGATGAATGGAAACAAAAGATAGTGTTGTGGTTTGAGCTCACCCACCCAGCCACAAAGAATGATGCACCTGCTTGGTCACTCCTACATCCCTCAACAGAAGTTGCCCAATAGATTTCCCCCCTTAAATACATCAGTTGCAGATGCACTGATTAGTTCAGCTGTGGCCAAAGATGGGTCAAACTTTTAGCTTTGTAAAGCTCTGAGAGTTTTGCAAAGGAGGCACTCCTATAGACCACCTCCCTGCTACCAAAAAACCCTTCCAGTCACAAACCTATCAAACATACATGCCCATTTAAAATGGAAATTAAGGAGTTTGTACTTAATTCATGCCACTTCCACCCACAGATATGTTATTTCCTGAAAAAAACAAGATTTACTTTAATTATATTCTTATCCCCAGTGGATAACTTTATTCTTTGGATGCACTCTCTTTAACACAGTGCTTAAGGTGTAGGGCTTCAAAACTTAATAAGACAAGCCATTCCTGAGATAACAAAACAGTTTTGGCTAAATGTCAAACTGTAATATGGAATTCAAGGTAAACTTTCAAATTTACTGGTTCACTGGTTGTCATACTATTTTAAAATTAACTGGAAGCTATTTAAACTTTTTTAATATTTTTTTCATCATTCACAAAATTTGCAAGACAGTTCATTATCATATGAAAATTGAAAGAAATAAATTAATTTGATAAATAAGGTGAGAAGGTGAGTCCAGAAGTATCACCACTAGGAATGCTTAGAGAATAACAGCACTCTATTTTTCTGCTTTTCTTTTGTTCTTTCTGTCTTTCTCTTTTCTCTATTCTCTCTACTTGACTTTCACATTGTGAGCATAATTTAAATAAGTTTGAATGTCTGATGTCATTTCTGAAGACATTGTGTTTTGGAGATACCTGCATGGGATGAGCAAATATGGTACAAGATGACAGCAGAGCCATTCCTAAGTAGATCAACAAATGAAGTCACTCGGGAAACTCAGGTACACAAATTACACTTGGATGCCTGTACTTCAGTAGTCGAATCCTGACCTTAGTGTAAAATCTGAACTACTTGTTTACATGCTCTGCAGTCAGTGAAACAATCTCTGGTGAAAAAAAGTCTCTGGCGAAAAAAATCTTATCCTCATATAATCAACAATGTTGGGATGTATTACCATTATAAGAAGTCTATATTTCTACATGATTCATAAAAAGTGACAAAAAGCTAGATGATACCTCTTAAAATAAGATGAAAATAGTCCTACTGCAGAGACATCATTCAATTTAGAGATTCAGTGCAATTTTCCATATATCTCTCTGTCCCTCCAGCTGCCACTCAATCAGCTCACAGTTTTTTACTGTCTTCTTCATATTTCATTGTCTTGCAGATTTCTCCAATATGTGCATCTTAGGTAGTACTAAACATATGTATCTGGGCATCAGAATTTATCCACAAATTATCATTTCAAATATAATTCTGAGAATAAGCATATTTAATTGCTTTGGGAATGTACATATAATAAATTCATATAGCTCTATGAAACATCAGAATCCCTACAACTCTAAAAGATGGCCATACTTTGATAGAAAAACAAAGAGAATGTTAAATAAAAAACCCTCAGTATTTCAAACAACAATATTAAAAATACTCAAACTGGACATAAAAAAAAGACTAGTCTACATATCTTGGATAAAAGATTTAATATGGAAAAGAAAGGAAAGTTAAAAATTTTCAGCATTCCTTTTGGTTCTGCAGTAGTGTAATATGTTCCTTAGTGAAGAGAAAGTAAAGTCACTCCAACCAAAAAAGTGGATAAAAAAATTTTTGACATGCAGTAAATATTAAGCAAAGATTTAGTGAATGTGGTGCATTTGAGAGATATACAATATCACATAAATGACTCTCTCAGGCTTCCTTTTTCTCTCTCCTGAGTATATACTCAAACTCAGATTTAAATGACTGCTTTTAGTAAAATAAATTTTATGCTAAGACTATTTTAGAAGTCAGACAAGTTAAAAAAAAAAAAGGCATAGTTGTTGGTCAGTTGCAACTGTTCAGAAAAAAAGTGTTCCTGTAGGAATAGCTTTTCATTTTTTCTAGTTCCCAGTACAGAATAGGCTATATAACCCCAGATGCTGCTATTCTACCTCATTGTCATGAAGGCTCTCGAAACAGATGAGGCAGGTACTTAAAATGAAATTAATTCTTATCGAAATTGTTTAGTGCTCCAATATATATTAGTAAGCCTCAGACTCTGATGTGTGTCAAACAGAACTAATACCACACATCTGATTTAGGTTTAAGTTTTAAAGATTATGACCCAAGTGTGCGTAAGCTGTAGCAAAACAAGCTTCAAAAAAAGAAGATAGGGTAACACTTAAGTGCAGAAATGGCTAAGAACAGATTATTACTGATACTAAATGGATAAATAAGTCATTAAGGTATCCTGATTTGTAAACTTCTGTCTATACTTGAATCTAACAAAGGATTGAACTGTGTGCTTTTTGTATTAATTATCTTTTCTGGTAACATTTACTGCAGTGGTCTAAAGACTACTGAATTGTTTAAGTTTTCTTTTTTAAAAAGCTGAAAAATGCTGTCTATATAGTATCTTGCTTAGTTGCAAGGGAAGTGTACAAAACCTGTCTTTCAGAATAGATTATCATTTCACTATTCAGCTATTGGTGATAGAAGAAAAAATAATATATTTATTGAACTTGATTTAGTTATGTAAAAGTTGCTTCTGCTGGCATTTGAGACACGCTAGTATATCTAGTGAATTCCTTTTGGGCAGGCAGATATGACAAGAGATCTGTATGAGTGTATCTTCCTGAGTTGGCAGAGCTGGTCCAGCCAGCTTAATCAAAACTCCTCAAATGGCTTCAGATGCCTACACTTAAGCAGCTGAATTAAAGCCACTGTCTCGTCAACTGCCAGCCTCATCTGACTTTATGATGTTAAATAGTACAATTTTAGCAAGGTGCTCATAAAATCCATCAGTAAATCTTTATTTAGTCTTCCATCTCTGACACAGTGAAATAAGAATCAATGACAACAGGATCTTCTGGATGTCTCTTCTAAGCACAGCAGAGAAAAGTTCAAAGGACACAGAAAAAAAAATTTGTGGAATGATTTCACCTACCATGGCAGAGGTAGCAAACTAAAATGAAAAAAATAATCATATCTAATTGAGGAAAGGGGCAGCTGGGGTTCATTTCAGTGCCATATCTCTTACTTTGAGGCAAAATAAAATGAAGGCACAGGGAAAAAATTACAACTTCTCACTTGAGGAAGCTGTAACTTACCTTCCTTAAGCAAGCATGTAATGAGACAGAGAGTTAGTAATTAAGTCAATATTTTGTGACTCTGCCATCAAAGTTAAAAAATAGAAATAGCAAAAATAGAAATAGCAAATACTGTTTAAAAATATCCTCTCCAGTTTCAAAATCTGCTTTAGCAACTGTGTAATTTCTAGTTGTTCACTGCCAATATTCCAGTGAATAATTTACAGTAAGCTCCAGATGCATTAACTATCACAAGGTGTTAGTAGAATTATTCAAACTGGAAACAGGAAGTCTTAGCATTGAAAATATGCAAGATTAAAACATTACAGTGATAGAGCTAGAGCATGAGGAAGTTTTAACTGATGATTCCAATAAGAGATTGTGGTTCAAGTAAGTGCATCCAACAAAAGCATCTTAAGATATTTGCAGAAATTATTCAGCAATAAATTTAGAATAAATAAAATATAGAATAAATAAAAGCAGAGCATGTTCATAAATAAAATACTACTAAATATTCTAAGGAAGTTCCAAAAACTTGTTAGAAATAGAAAAAAAATTGCCCTGAATACTATAATAATTGATAAAGTTATAATGTTAAGCTTTTCCATGTTCATCCATTCAAGCTTTCCAGTATAAATTTTTTTTTGGTATTCCCGTCTTCCACCTAAAATAAATATTAATTGAAAAGTAATTTTAATATATTTGCATAAATGCTGAGCTGAAGCATTTCTTCTCAGGATGGCAGTATATATTTAATGTAGTTACAACGCAACCATAAAATTATCCTAAACTAAATGTAAACAAAGATGAAAACGCCCTCCCACAATCATATTTAAACTGGCTAAAATGTTACCATATTGTTCAGTTCTATTTTCTGCTTTCCTTGATAGTTTTAAATTTTAATGCTTAAGTAGTTTAGACTCGGTTAAGACTTATGTTTTCCAAAATTAAATTCAAATTTATTTGATTATATTCTGAAGTCTCTGAAATAAGATCTGTTTATGCCAACATTCCAACATTTTGGTTCTGTCTTATGTAACTGAGACATAAATTCCAAGCTTAACCTCTTAGAAGAAAGGAATCTTAAAGTGAGAAAGTCTGGGATTTTTCAAAAAAGAGTAGATCGTGAATTTTGATTACATCTGTTAGATTCACAGTAGGATCAAGTGATGTTTGCATTGGGGTGGTTTACTATCTTTCCTGGATTGACCTTGACTGGCTGTCAAGTCACCAAGCCACTCTCTTACTCTCCCTCTATCAAGAGGACGGTGGGAGAAAATATGGTGATAAGCTTATTGGTCAAGACAAGGGTAGGAATATTTCTTACCAGTTACCATCATGAGAAAAACAGACTCAACGAGGGGAAATTAATTTAATCTATTGCCAGTTAAACAGAGCAGGATAATGAGAATTAAGAACAAATCTGAAAGCACCTTTTCCTGATCCCCACTGCTCCAACAGGGGGCCGGTTAGCTCAGTGGTTTGAGCGTGGTGCTGACAACGATGACAACACCAAAGTCTCGGGTTCGATTCCCGCTTGGTCTCCATGTGTTGCCTGGACTAGTCGAGAGGTGGCGTCCCTGTCCATGACAGGGAGATTGGATTAGATGATCTCTAAGGTCCCTTCCAGCCTATGCCATTCTATGATTCTATGATAGTATTAACATGGTCTCCAACCATGGTCTAGCATGCGCTCTCCGCGGGCTGCAGCTGCCTTCAGAACATAATCACCTGCTGTGGCATTGGGTCCTCTACAGGCTGCAGAGTGGTTATCTACTCCATCATGGCCCTCTATGGCCTTTAAGGGCACAACCTACTCCACCATGGTCTTCTCCAGGGGCTGTAGGGGAATCTCTGCTCCAGAGCTTGAGAATCAATGCCTCAGCAGAGCTGTTTCTTTCACATTTATTCACTCCCCTCTCACAGCTATTGAAGAACAGTTCTTTACCGATTCTTAAATATATTATTACAGAGACACTTCCACCATCGCTGTAGGACTCAGCTTTGGCCAGCGGTAAGTCTATCTTGGAGCCAGCTGGAACTGGCTCCATCCAAAATAGGAGCACCTTCTAGTGTCTGCTTACAGAAGCCACCTCTGCAGCCCACATCCACTTTCTATCAAAACCTTGCCATGTAAATGCAATATACTGTGTTTGGTAATTATTCTCAGTTTATGTTCACACACAAAAGACAAGATTCGAATTTTAAAAGAATGAAATTTCACATTTAGTCATGCTAAAACTCTATGTTCTCTCTAGATCTCCTGAGTTCCTTCCCCTCTCCCAGTTTATCCAATAGAAAACAAACAAACAAAAAATCATGTCTCATTTGGGTCCTTTAGGTCATTCAGACATTAGTGATTTATCATAGCCATTCTGCTGTGATAAATTTAAAAGTGGATCTTACTAGAAAGGAAGAAAGAACAAAACAACTGAAAACATCCTTAGAGAATTTATTGAACGTATAACAAATATTTTCCATATGGATTATAAATTCCACTGAAAAAGGAAAGAGGCCAATAAGAAAAAAATAAACATACTCTTTTGAGATGTGATCAGGATAATAGTCATATAGTGCAGAATCAGATTTCAGATTGCAGCTGAAAATGCATAGTTTTTTTTTCAGTAGAAATAACCTTCCACAGATCAGTAATCATAAATATACACCAGGCCTGGGATTTAAAGTCTAATATGACTGATCAGTTTAAGTTTTGAATATAAAACTGAGGTAATACCTGTCTGCAAATACAGTCTTACTACATTGTAAAGGCTGTAACGGAGGGCTGCACTAATCTTAAAGATGGATGAACCTTGAACATCTGCCTGCAAAGTAAATTCACCAGCCTATCTAATGTGTTCTTGAAGGCTGCTGGCTCAGCAGAGCAATCCTAATGTATTTCAGTGAGAGAGCATGAAAAACAGTGATTATCTCCAACTAGCTCATGGCTTCATGTTTGTTTATGAAAGTATATTTCTAGTTCTTACATTTTTGTAATACAACCTAGATGAAGGCTGCTACTTTTTACTTAATGTATTATCTGTTCTCTTAACTTCACAGTCATCAGTCATTTCTTTTTCACTATCTTTATTACAGAACTGTTGAGGCTGGAAAAGACTTCTGAGGTTACTGGTTATTGCTTAACCAGTTTCAAGCTCTATGTTTTATACCCACTTTCATCTATAGACTTTTTTATTCATGATAATCTCTTCTTAACCTTTTCTGTTAAACTTCCAAACACATAATTTTTCAATAATTTCTTAAGAAGACTCTGAACTTAATTCTCTTTACTTGGGAAGAATTAAATTGAACAGATCTAAATAAAATATTCTAAAAGTTTAAATACACAGATAAAACATACTGATATTAATCACTTAATGTTTGTGGATTTTCTTCAATATATCATTTTCATCTGGGCTATATCTATCTATCTATCTTAGCTTTGCAGAAAACATATTATCCTTCCTAAGACTGTAACTGTCCCAGGAAAACTGCCTATGGTGATTTCATATTCTAGCTTTGTGAAAACAAGGAAAGTAACACTATAAAGAGAATAAATAGCCCTGCATAGGTTGCTATCTTTTATAGCACTGACCCTCCTAGTTGCATTTTAGTAACTTGAAAAGGAATTTCACTAGTAAGGATAAGAAACTACTTGTTTGTTAAGAGAATTTCTGTTTTCTGTGGGTTGAATCAGAATTTCTTATTACCTGCTGCTGATTTTTAAGAACAAAGACAACAACTAATTAAAAGCTTGCTAATAAAGTGGTATTATATCTCATTTTATGTCACCTTCTTTCCAAGCCTTTTGGAGGAACATGCATCTTTTTGAGAGGAAAAAAAGGTCTAAATTTTTAATTTCTCCCATTTAGGGAAGCTATGTAGAATGTCTATTCCACTTTGATCAACAGAGAAAATTGGACATGAAAGCAATTGTGGAATCCATCAAGTATCTGCATCTGTTATTTTTCCCTAGGTGAAAACGTCACTATTTAAATTTTTAAAAAAAACCCAAAGAATTAACATGCATTTCCCTTATGAGGAAAGGCTGAAGGAGCTGTGTCTCTTTACCTTGGAGAAGAAGAGGCTGAGGGGTGACCTTATAAATGTTTATAAATATGTCAAGGGTGAGTTTCAGGAGAACGGAGCCAGGCTCTTTTCAGTGATGTCCAATGACAGGGCAGGGGGCAATGGGTACAAGCTGGAACATAGGAGGTTCCACAAAAATATACGGAAAAACTTTTTCCCTATGAGGGTGACAGACAGGCTGCCCAGGGAGGTTGTGGAGTCTCCTTCTCTGGAGACATTCAAAACCCGCCTGGACATGTTCCTGTGTGACCTACTGTAGGTGATCCTGCTCTGGCAGGGGGGCTGGACTATATGATCTTTTGAGGTCCCTTCCAGCCTCTAACATTCTGTCATTCTATGATCTTAAAGTAAGAAGAGATTTATTTTTTTCCCTCCTTAAGTTATTTTTAGGGTCGGAAAAATCAGAATGTATTTCAAAGGAAAAATGTCATCTACTTTAATTTTTCCAAAGATATCACCTGTCATGAGTGATTTCAGAAATATTATTAAGTTCACTGTCAAAGCTTATTATTTTTTGCTTTGATTCACCTTCATCTAAATTTATCTTTTCCATATTACCGTACTATTAGCTTTACTTTATTTTGGTTTCTCATTTTCA
>NW_009725642.1:9316-26598 GCF_000703405.1 Apaloderma vittatum
CTTTCCAGAGCTACCTTAATTTTCAGCAAGTGCCTTCACTAGATTACTCTTTGGCACAGAAAATATTTGGAAAGTATAAATAAAAACGTTGTATATTTTCACTATTCTTCTTTCAGTATGTTCTTCAATACGCTGAGATTAGTTTGAGATAGTATTTGCTCTATAATTACACAGAATCACAGAATGTGAATCACAGAATGTGAAACTCTATTCTTGTAGCCAAGAACAGAAAAATTATATTTGTAGAAATGATTTGTGAAACCTTCTGTGGCAGGAGTATCCCCCTATTCTGGGATGCCTCCCGTCACATTCGTTGCCATGCAGATTTCAGAGAAACTGCTGGAAGTTGGTGGCTAGTTTGGGTCTAGCCCATCAGCCTAGGGGTACACCCAGGAAGTCGGCTGGCAGCCAATGGGAGGCTGAGATGGCTTTGACTGACCACAGCTCAGATTCGACTGAGCTTCGAAACGAATCCTTCTGGAGGTACATGGCTGCCCTTTGGAGCAGCAGGTTCTGCAGTCAGGGCATTAGCCTCCCCCTTGGTCTGGGACGCCAGTCAAGGGGACTCCTTGAGGTTGAGAGCCCTCATCTTTGTATGGGTGAGTGTATAATACGATCTGGATCATTATTCTTTGTTAAGAGTTGGGTGTAGTCTCAACCGATACCAGAACTTGTAAACTTGGGTGAGCTTTCATTTCTTAAATAAATCCAATTTTAATTACGCATGTGGATTTTACTGACAATGGGTGCACTCCTCACACCTTCTTATACAGCTCTTGTCATAATTTCAGACCTTGTTAGCAAGAAATACTTGAGAAAGAATTCTACTTTCTTGCTAACAACAGTATGTGTCCTTCAATCATATTGGCTTTTATAGGCCATAAGATTCTTCTTTGATTCAGTTTAGTGAACTGAATCAGCCAAAAAATGGTCTGGGGAAAATTCAAAAATGAGCACAGGAGAACTTGTGAATGCAAGAAAGATTGCCTTTCAGTGAACTGTTTATTCAATAGAATTAGACTACTGTAGGGTCAAATAAAGGGCTTCAAAGTATAATAACTGTATTCTACAGGCTAGTAATATTGTTAGTTCAATATAGTTGGAAACATTTCAGATCAATGTTACAAAAATTCAAGAACTCTCATTTCTACTTCTGAGTTACAGCAGTTCGGTTGATCTGATGCTTAAGGTTATATAGATTGTACTATGCATGTCAATCCATCATTTGGCAAGATCAGCAAATCAGGGTTTTAAGCATATGAACAGTGTGTCAACGAGGAAGCCTATAATCGATTGTAATTTTATACCTTGGGAATATTTCTTTTTTCTAATATTTAGGACAGAAAAATTATTTAAAACACTATACATTTAAATTCCACACTTCAGCTCAGCTTTCATCTGATGAGAAATTTCATCCATAACTTTTTTCAACTTAAAGAAAATATTCAAAGTATAGACTAACGATATTTTAATTTGACTTTCTTTTACGAGTATCACAAGTTAGTGTAGACAAATTGTGCTTGTTGTTATTCTATTACAGTTATGTATGGTGTTATAAAATCTGTCTTCCTGTGTTTAAAATGAAGAAGGAAAGTTAGCATTTTGAATTTTGTGATTTCCAAGTATTTAAATTAATGTTGCATTACCATGTTTTCTTCTTTAAATAACAGGATGCTTTGGATTAATATTGATTTAATGGAGATTTTCTTTGATGTGTCTGACACAGTTCTAACTTCTATTAAACTATTTTGCATTACTTCAAAGTGCTGTTGATTTTTGAGTCATAAATATGCAAAGTGCTAATTTGCCATGTCTGTAGCATGCCTTATTCTGGTTTTGTGTTTATTTGCTGTGCTTGTATTTGTTTGCACATCATTTCATTACCAGAAAACATTCTGTGGTTAAAGAATATTTTAATTTAAACATTTTTTGATCTAAGAACACTCTGTCTTTACTCAGAATTGCTGCTAGCTCAGTCATGTTTGTAAATGAAGTTCTTGTTATAGTGTTAACTTCTTTGCAGTCGTTCCCACAGTGCAAAGCTCTAATGTTACTCATACTAATATTCAAATAACACCCATTATTTAATTTTTTTGAGTTTACTTTGTTTGCAGAGAATGATTTTCCAATTAGTAGTGTGTCAGGGTGGCATAGAGACACCCACAAAAACAGATAGGGCTGCTAAAAAGGTCAAAATTTATTCTAACCCAAAAAGCACCAAGCATTCCAACAGATAAAGTATATTACAGATTTGGATGCAAGTTGGGAATTATCACTACACAACTGGATTTAGGAATTTGCGATTATTCCTCTAGAAATATGACCAAAATGTGCACACACTCACTCAATAAAAAGGGGGAAAATCTCTCCCTTAAGAGTACCCAGCAGATCACTCACCCACAGGAGGGCAAGGGCTCTTTCAAAGATACATCCAGAAGTATCACTTGCCAGTCGGAGGTGGTGGGTGCTCTCGGTCCCGGGACGTTTCCCTGGACAGTGTCCTGATCCAAGGGGAGGGAGGGGTCCCCGAATGCAGACCCCCTGCTCTACGGAGCACCGACTCAAATCTCAAAGTACATCACCAGCAGGGCACCATTTATACCTGAGTCAAGTCTGGCTGCGGTCAATTTCAAATTAGCTCAGGAGCCAGTGCACAAGACATGGTAAACAAAGTCATCAGACCTCAGCAGGCCTCAATGTCTGTCCTTGCTCGGTCCTTGGAGCAGGCCTGTTGTCAAGTGTGGAGAAGCACGCACGAACTCTGAGACAGTGGAAAGTGGAATTCACTTTATTGCAAGCAGGCACACATATTAGCAAGAAGCACTATTTGTGGGTTACAAACGAGAGACCAGACTATGCAGCCAGGGCTGTTATTAGTTCATGTGCTCCTTCAATCACTCTTTTATCACACAGGGAGAACAGACTTTCCCAGGTCTGTTTTGATCACACTCTCCCATTCACTCCCATGCACATCTTGTGTACAAGAAACGTCTTATCTGTCCATTCTCACAAGCAAACTCCCAACATCAGTTATACTCAGCTGGTTACAGTCTGTTTTGATTATTAGTGAGCAAGAGCTATGTATTTGTTTAGAAAAGAGCTCAAGGATGAAAGTCTTAATTCTGCAACACAGTGCTGCCAGCACGGCTAGCTGTAATATGTACGGTATCCGCAGTCAGATCTTTTTCAAGGCCTATTGTCAGGGAGGATTCAGCTGCCACACACGGCTATTAGAAAGGAAAAAAAAACCTCACATATTCTCATTATCATTGTACTTTCAGGTAGTTGTAGTGATAAAATCTTTTAAGAGTAGAGCAAACATAACACCCAGAGCATATTGACAATCAACTCTTTCTTACAATAGAAGATAAATCAAAACACTAAAATAGTTTTACTGATTAGTTTTACTGAATTTTGCTAGAGAAGAGAGGAAAAAGCCATATCATGTATTCTCACATTTGTTAACCTATCAGCATTACTTGTATTTTATATTCATTATTAGAAAACTTATCTTCAAAACCTCCCTCAGTTGATCTTCCTTTTGTGTTTTTCTTCTTGAAAAACTTTTTTTACCTCCTTATTCTTACTCTCAGTGACATGATGTCCTTAACTCATATTCAGGAGCATAAGGGAAAATAAAGTGGACAAAGAGATATCTAAAGAGAAATGTGAAATTAAAAGTAAATCTTGACTCTCTGGAAACCCATACATAATACATAAGAACATACATAATGTTCTCTCAGTAACATTTCTTTCTGTTTTTCTCTATCAAAGAAGTAGAAAAGACATGTAGCATTATATTTACTTTTTTCATTTCTTCATTAGTAGCTGCAGTTACAATGTCCTATTTCAGTATATTTTCTCAGTGGAGGAAAGCTCAAGCATATATGGTTTCTTTTAGAGTCTTTTTTTGAGCAACAATGACCAAACCGAGGTCACGGGTTCGATTCCCACTCAGTCCCCATGTGTTGCCTGGTCTAGTCGAGAGGTGGTGTCCCTGCCCACAACAGGGAGGTTGGACTAGATGATCTCTAAGGTCCCTTCCAGCCTATGCCATTCTATGATTCTATGATTCCCATGGCCCTTCAGAAAACTCATGTAAGTAGTAATTATATATATATTTATATTTTTTATCATGAAAATCTACAAAGACATATTTAGAATTTGATCCGCAAGAGGAAATTGTAAAACTTCTTAATTTAAACTATAGGTTTCCAGTAGTTGGAATTAAATTTATACATCTGGTTTTAATATGTGAGCTACTTGGGTATCACAGAGTCACATGACTACTAAGCCTAAGTGAGAGAAGAGCAGACTTCGATGAAAGTGTGTTTTTGAAAATATTTCAGAATTTATCCTATGTATTGTGCAGGAGGAGGTTGAGAAAATAAGTGTATTCAGTAACCTGATTTGAAATCTTGTGTAGTAAGTGATAGATCCTGCACATACAAAGATCTCAGCTGATATTGAACCCATTCCTAAAATGTCAACATCTACCTTCAAGGACCAATCTCAGGTTTAGACAAAAAAGAATATCTGTAAATCAGAAATTCTTTAATTCTCCTTCTGCTGTTGGTGAGTACACAAACATTTGTTCTCTAGTCATTTAAATAGCTTTGTTTAAACGGAAAGTAATTCTAACAATTGTACTTTAGCTGGTATTTTAACTTATCTAGTTTGATTTTGCTGTAGAGGTATATTGGTGCCAAAAATTCCATCTCCATGGATGAAAAAGAAATACTCATGCCTAATACGGATCATCGACAAGAAGAAAAGATGTAAAAAACCCAAACAAACAAAAATAAGAAAATGATCACCCTGCAATAATGTTACTGAATATGAAGCTGATCTAAGGAGAAAAAGAAAGGCCCACTGAATTTCTGACTGTACCAGATGCTCTATTTCAGATTAATATCAATCCAGATTAAACAGAGTTAATCAAGGCAGCAGGCATTCTGGAAGATGAAATTTCCTTACACCTGTTGGAGCTAAACCATTTTACTAAATTGTTAATAGTAACAAGAGTGGAATACTGAATCTGAATCTTTAGTATCCCAGATGAGTGTTGTAACTATTAGTTTGGATATAGTACCTTTGTACAGCTGGACTAAATACACATGTTCTGTGTTGAGTGAATGTTTGGATAATAAAAATCCAGGACACTTGAGGACTCACCATAAGATGAAGCATGAAGCTCAAAAATCCTATTAGTTCTTTTTCTACTGAAGTTATGGGATAATCAAGCATAATTACTGAAGATGACTGGAAAAAATAATTAGACTATTAAGGAAAGCTAGGAACACCCAAATTTTCTCTAGAATGCTAATATTCTTGCAGACAAACAGCTAAAAGAAAGATAGATGGCAACCATAATGGCAGCTCTGTTTCCTTCTTGGGAATTAGCTGTGAGCTTTCACAATAATGACACTCTAAGGAAGATATTCTCCTTCCAAGGAATGTAACAGATATTACCAGCAATCTCTTCCCAAATGTTACCAAAAGTTGATAGAAATATTGAAGCAGAAGGAAAAAAAAGGAACCCGAGTCCTTAGGCCAGAAATTCCTGAAATTTCTTGATGTAGAAGACTGCGTACATACACAAATTATTACAATCCTCATAGTTCAAAGAAAACAACAAACCTCATATGAAATACCAGTCTAGTGCGGGAATGTTTTCATGGATCTGAAGCAGCTTATCTTTTTAAGATAAAACCAGTCAACGTCAAATAAACCTTAAAATTTGCCTTCTTCCAAGTTTTTGACTTAAGTGGCTTTTTACTTGTTTTGTAATTCTGCAAAGCATTATTAAGCCGCAAAAGCCAGCTGCATGGACAAAAAAAAAAGTGTCTAGGAGCCAGAAAAAAAGCCCAAAACACTTCAGAGAGCTTAATCTAACAGAATTCATCAAGATTCCTGTCTAAAGTGAGATGTGGGTCAGCTGCATCAAGAAGCGTCTATAGTTAGCTGGCCCCAGCAATGCTCTAATGAGCGAAGAAAAAGGCTGTTCCTCTAGCAGGAGATGAAGGCAGTTGCCTTCAGGCTAAGGAGTGCTTGCACTGAACCCAAAATGTGAATCACATGCATTAAACCTCACACCATGAGAGTCAAGCAGGCTTCCTGGAACCTAGATCATTTTAATTTCATTGATGCTAAATTATAGGGGTGCCAATATACTACTACATAGTGATATCGATTTACTATAAAACTCCAGTATAACTTCTGAAGCATCCAGGAAATGAATTCCCAGTATTCCTTAATTAATAAACCTCATTCAGATATTTCAAGATGATTAGGTGGGCAGAAATATTTTAATTTCATTGAAACTCATGATTATAGTGTGATTTTTTGATTAATTTTCAGCTGAATTATTTCTCTTTAAATTGAGATAAGATTTGGGAGAAGTAGCGACTATAATTACAAAGAGCAGACATTATGTAAAAACTTATTTTAGCAACATGAATACATAAAAAACAATTTTAAAAAATACCTTTATTCTAAAAATGGCTTTAATAAATATACAAAATCTTCCATATGGAAAAAAAATAAAAATATCCACAAACTGTATACATTTTAGGCAGGACAGGTTATATTTCTATGTATTGCTAATATTCAGTACTATTTGTCCAACAGAGGTTTCTATGCCAGGGATTCACACCAAGATCCATCTCCTGTTGTTCTCTGGGATTAAATTGATTATATTAGAAAGCTTTTTAGGTGGAAACAAGGACAATCACATGAATGTCAAGCAAAACATTTGGAAAGAGATCATGCACTGAAAATGTATAAAACTTCAAGTGTTTCTTTCTGAATATGTGAACAAACATTAAGGACAAAAGTGCAGTAGAAAGGAGACACCTGCATTTTTTCAAAATACATAAAAACAAATCTTAAAAGTCAAGAATTATGACAACAGGAAGAATCACTCATGCAAGATGTCAAAAGATATAATAAAATCACTCAAAAAATGTGTGGTTTCAACCCTATAATAATACATTATTTATAGTAGCAGCGAAGTCTGAAGAGGTTTGCAGACTCTATAAGATCTATGAAGATCAATTTTTCAGTGCTAAAAACCTATGAAACAATAATCTTCACTCTATTAGTAGCTGACAGAGGATCTAAGGTCACCTCAAGGCAATATTTTTTATTTTAGCTGAATAATTTATTTTTATTCATGGTAAGAGGCTGACAGGGAAAAATAAAAGAAACAAAGTAAACTAATTACATAAGATTTCTTTTTTCATGGTTTAGGAAACATATATTTATCAATTCATTATGGAATACAAAAATACTCAGTAATCTAAAATTATAGATAATTCCAAGAAATTTCTCCTTCAGTTTTAATATTTAGGTGTTTTTATTTTCTTTTTTGTGAGACTACAGTTCACAGTTCTGCTGTGGTTGAGTATCTATGTGAGCACAGAAGAGCCTTTGTTCACTCAGATCCCAGTCACTCACCCATGTCCATGAATGTTCTGAAGAATAGAGAAGGTTTAGCGATATTCCTACCTCTGTGTCAACACAATGACTTTCCTGTGAAAGCTAAACAGAGGCTACAGACACTGCTGTGTTAGCTGTAACTACGTGAAGAAAAGCTTGTTTACAAGTGTCTAAGAAGCAAGCTCAGATACAGGGAAATGAAGATATACCAAACCAGCTGACACAATTTTCTCCTATAAGAAAATATTAAACACTAAGAACCATCGTTCCACTTCATCTAGAACTGTGTGTGGTCTTCCTACAAGATGAATTGTAAGGTGTTACTCCTAAAAGTAAGAAATTTTAGGGGGAAGCAGCTAGAAACTCAGAGTCTGATAATACATTTAGATCACTGAAGTGAGAAATGAAGGCCATCTCCTGGTAAGACCTTCAAAAGCTTTTACTTTCTCTTTCAGGCATGTAGGAATAACTTTGGTACAAGAAGCAGTCTAGTACTATTGATTTTGCAGGCTAATGTAGAAATGAGAGTAAATCTAGATGTACCATTCAGCAGTGCCTGTACATCTGCAGAGGTGGACTAGATTTACTGGTTCTGTTCTCTCATCTGCATCACTGCTGGCTGTAAGTATGTGAGTAAATGTGGACATATGCATGACATTGGGTAGGATGATGGAGGTAGAGGAAAGTCTCTGCAGTCTTC
This sequence comes from Apaloderma vittatum, assembly GCF_000703405.1. Lineage (NCBI taxonomy): Eukaryota > Metazoa > Chordata > Aves > Trogoniformes > Trogonidae > Apaloderma > Apaloderma vittatum. The sequence continues at coordinate 17,457 of NW_009725642.1, forward strand.
AGTTTTTTCCATTTCAACTTCATTGAAGACTTTAGCAATTCTCAGAGAAGTATATATAACGAAGTGTACTCACACTATTAAAAACTTTCTGTCCCTTGAAGAAACTTTGCTCAAATTTGGTTAATAAGTTCTATATGTTGAATGTAAAATGAAAGAAAAAGTTATATCTCTAGGTGGCCAAAAATGAATTCAAAGTGAGGGCAAGAAGTAATATTAAGTATCACTTGACGGTTCTGAAATTCTAAAACTGAAATTTTGCCATACTTTTGTCAAGACATGGATGAAAGAATGCTCCTTTACTGCACAGGACATCAGGTGTGATAGTCCCCTGGATTTCTTTGCTGGCCATGGGACTGTGACTACAATTAAAAGGAGAAGTTTGTGAAAAAACAGAATACATCAGAATTTGCATTTAATAATATATACTATCAGTTCTTTAGTTCATATCATTATGTGCCAGCTGCTGACTTGTTACTAAATCAATTAATGAAAGTCACCAGAGTAAAGTTAATTATAGCAAGTTGTGAAACTGAGCTGAAAAATATTTCATGTCCTTGAAGCCAAAGTACCTATGATTTGCCCTACAGTAAAAGTCTACTCTGCAGGTAGCACTCTGCATCCCATCTTTGAGGGCAGCAGGAAGAATCTACTGCAGAGAGTGTTACAGAGTAATTATGGGAAGGATTGAAAGGCCAATATTCCTACCATCTGACAATGAGACAAATGGACTTCATTGCAGTGAGAGATAAGAAATGATGCCTGCACTGAGTAGTAGTAGCTTCTGGATTGCTTACATCTTTCAGCAGTGAAAAAGACCATGGAAAATGTTGCACCAGCATGCAGAAACTTCTGTACCAGGCCATTCATACTCCAAGGCTGCATGAACTGTTTGCAGGTAGAAGGAATAGCACACAGAGGACTTGCACATCTTTCTAGTATGAAGGAAGGTTCTGTCCTGTGTTGATGCTGTTGAGTTTGTAGACAAGGTTATGCAAAAATGAGTAGCGTAATGAAATCATGGCTCAGAAGTGCTGGGCAAAAAAATACAAAATTACATTTGCTGCACTGGCATATGCTGAGGGAAAACAACAGCACAGAAGAGTTGTATTTCACCCTGTAACTGGTATTCAGGTTTGTAATAAAAGATATATCCATTTCATAATCAGGACCCACTGGTTTTTTGTGATTTGCTTGCTGCTCTGCTTGATTTCCCAGGACTTACACAATAGTTTTGCAGGTCAGGAATTTGAGACATGCCCCCACATCTATCCCAGGACTCTGTTATCTAGGCGTGAGTATGCTGCCTTTCAAACATAAAATGTCAAGATGTAATCATATTTTCCTACATCTCAGGTGCAAGTTGCTTGAGTGTACCTACAATCATCACCAATCTTCCACTGTACCCCTACAGTCACCATCACAGTTTGGGGGTTTTCAATAATGAGATGGTCTACAAGGCACCAAGCTTGCTGGTGTCAAATTGGATTTACCTTTGTCAAAGAGAGAAGACAGTCTTTGCTCAGGAGCTTGCGAGGCTTAATGACAGGGCTTTAAACTAGACTTGAAATAGGAGTGGGATAATATATTAGGCCTGCCTATGACAAACTGTGGGATGACATTCCAAGGATAGATGGATGAGGTGCTCACAATGGTCCTCAGCCTGTTGCTCTAAGATGTGCTAGATACAATGTAGAACACTTGAAGTCCTATGGAAATGAGCCAGGGGATCCTGAGGTAATAGCAGCCAACAGGAAACACTTGTGAAATAGCTCAGAAGAATTAAGGGATTTTCTTCTAAGAGGGTGACATGGCTGACAGCCCAGCTGATGTACCCCAATGAACACAACATGGTCAGTCAAAAGGAAGATTTGAAAGGAACAGTGCTGCTAGGAAGCTGTGACCCGGTTACCATTACTGAAATTTGGTGTGATGAATCCCATGACTGGAGCGTGGCTATCAATGGCTACGGACTGTTCAGAAAGTACAAGTGAGGAATGAGGGGCAGACGCATTGCCCTCTACATCAAGAAACTGATGGAGTGTGAAGAGCTGTCTGTGAAGAATAACCTTGAGCAAGTTAAAAGCTCATGGGTAAGAATTAAAGACTGAGGTAACAAAGGGAACTTTGTGGTTTGTATCTACTACAGGCAGCCTGATCAAGGGAAGCCTATTGACAGTCTTCTTGCTCCATATACAAGAGGCTTCATGTTTGTGGGCTCCTGTCCCACTGGGGAACTTCAATGATCCTGTCATCTACTGGAAAGGTTGCATGATGAGCTGTATACAATCCGGGATACTCTTGAAATACACTGAGGATAACTTATAAGCCAGGTAATAGACAGCCCTACCAAAGGGGTAGGGCGATACTGGACTTGATAGTCACCCATGCAAGAGAGCTAATAGGTAATGTCAAGACTGGAGGTAGCCTGGGCTGCAGTGATCATGCAGGGATCAGGTGTTCTCTAGCTGACATTCTGTAGAAGTCTCTGTTAGTATTTTTTCCATCCCTTACCAAGATCAGCTCCAGCCACGCCTTGGTCTTCCCAACCCCATCCCTACACAACTGAGCAGTATCCCTGTACTCTTCCCAGGATGTCTATCCCAGTTTCCACTGCCTGTGCAGTTCCTTCTTGCCTTTTGGTTTAATCTAGGAGGTCTCAACTCAGTCATGCTGGTCTCTTGGCTTTCTTTCTTGTTTTCTCAATTATGGGGATAAAGAACTGTAGTGCTCTGTGGAAAGTATCCTTAAAGATCTGCCAACTCTGTTCTGCTCCCTTGTCCTTGAGGGTAGTTTAGCAGGGGGTCTTATTGACTAACTGTGGAATTTTGCTTTCCTAAAATACCTGATTTTGCTCTTCACCAGACCCATATCCTTCAGGACTGTGAACTCCACCAGTGCATGTCTTCACTGGTAACTTCTCTTCCCACACCTCTCAAGTAGGTAGAATCATAGTATCATAGAATCATTAAGGTTGGAAAAGATCTTTAAGATCATCAATTTCAACTGTCAACCCAATATTACCATGACTACTAAACCACAGAATCATAGAACGGCCTAGGCTGGAAGGGACCTTAGAGATCATTTAATCCAACCTCCCTGTCATGGGCAGGGATACCTCTCAACTAGATCAGGCAACACATGGGGACCGAGCGGGGATGTCCCAAAGCACCACATCTACATGTTTTGTGAATGCCTCCAGGGATAGTGACTCCATTAATTCCCTAGGAAGCCTGTTCCAATGCCTCACTCTTTCAGTAAAGAAATTTTTTCTAATATCCAATCTAAACCTCCCCTGGTGCAACTTGAGGCCGTGTCTTCTCGTCCTATCACTGGTAACTTGAGAGAAAAGACCAGCCTCCACCTCCCTACAACCTTCTTTCTGGAAGTTGTAGAGAGCAATAAGGTCTCCTCTCAGCCTTCTCTTCTCTAGACTAAACAATCCCAGTTCCCTCAGCTGTGCCTCAGAAGACATATTCTCTAGATGTCTCACCAGCTTCATTGATCTTACCTGGACCTGATCCATCACCTTGATGTTTTTCTTATACTGTGGGGTCCAAAACTGAACACGGTACTCAAGATAGACAGCAAGACAGGAACTGCAAGAGCAAAGTGCCTCCCACTGTAAGTAAAATCGGATTCATGACCACCTGAGGAACTTGAACATACATAAGTCTATGGGACATAACAAGATACATGCCAGAGTCCTAAAACACTGCCAGCAGGTTGAGGGAGATGATTCTGCTGTATTCCACTCCAGTGAAACCCTACCTGGAGTACTGTGTCAAGCTCTGGAGTTCTCAGCACAGAAAAGAGATGGACATCTTGGAGTAGGTCGAGAGGAGGGCTACAGAAATGATCAGAGGGATGGAGTACCTTTCCTACGAGGAAAAGCTGAGAGAATTGTGGTTGTTCAGCTTGGAGAAGAGAAGATTCCAGAAGACCTCATTGCAGCCTTTCTGTGCCTAAAGAGGGTTTATAAAAAAGACAGGGACAAACTTTTTAAAAGGATATGTTGTGACAGGAAAAGGGATAATGATTTTAAATTAGAAGAGATTTAGACTATATGTAAGGAAGATATTTTTTGTGAAGAGGATGGTGAAACACTGAAACAGTTTTCTCAGAGAGACAATAGATCTCCCTCCGTGGAAACATTTCAGGTCGACTTGGATGGGGCTCTGAGCAACCTGATCCAGTTGAAGATGTCCCTGCTTACTGTGGTGGTTTGGGGTAGATGAACTTCAAAGGTCCCTTCCAACTTAGCAAACTCCATTTGTAAGACCAGTAGTCAGTTTTACTGTATTTTTTTTCCAGAACTTCACAGATGTTAGACTTATGAGAATTCTTTCAATATCCAGTGGCATTTATTAAATAATTTTCTTAGCAGACTGCATCCTGCATGACACATCATTCTTAGACAAATGATGAAATTTGGACAGTTAATGACTTCAGTCTCTACCTTTCATCTAAGGGTCTTTTTCTATATCCAAGACTGAAAAATGAAAGATAACATACAACAATTAAATTTCAGAGGTGGCAGTGATAGTTTAAGAAAAAACAGAAAAAGAGAAAGACAATAAAAACCCCGTCCTCGGTAAACAGAGCATTCTGTTGCATTAGCAGATATTCTTGTGTTTTAAATATTGGAATTATAATTTTCATTCCATGTAGCAGGAGTGTTAAAAGTCTTTGAAAAACACTTAAATACCAATGAGTCAGATATCAATGTTCATAAAAGTTGTTGGAACAATACCATGAAAAGAAAATAGAGATCTTTAAAGGTGGTTGTGTAGCTAAGATAATACTGGGACAGTTTTTATGTTTTTATAGGGGTTTTTTTTCCTGGTAGCTCATAGTGGACAAACTATAAAATTGAAAATAATAATTAATTTCACACAAGCACTGTAAGAAAAACACAGCCATGCTTTGTGCTATTGGCATAAACTTATGTGATACACCATGGGCTTACTAGTTTTGGTTTTAGAGATACAGCAATGCACATGAGAGCAGTCCACAATACTTAGACACCAGTGAGTTAATTCTAATTTTTTAAGAGATGTGGGAATCAATTGATTTCTGAAGAAAATATAACCAAACTAATCAATTTTAGTGATAAGTGAAATCACTATTATTGAGGGATTACTTGTAGCAGCTAATCAGTCAAGTATGGACTAAAAAAATTTCCAAGGAAAGTCTCACTTAGATTAGGATAAAATCAAAAAGGATTGGAAATAAATGTAAGAATTGTGTTATTACAACACATTAGTCTCCTCCAAAATTAATGAAAAGGGAAACAACTGAAGATAAGCAACACTATTTCATAGCAACATGACAGGAAATATTTTTTTAGTGCCTAAAAGAATAAAGGATATAAATCAGAACTCTTTTTCTAAATACTTTCCTCTCTCCAAACTGAAATTATGTTGAGAACAAAGATATCTATCCAACTGTATCAACAATTTCTACATTTGGATGGCTATAAACTGTTATGAAGATACAGCTGAAGGTTACCCGTGTTGTATCTCAGTATTATGATGACAAAATCCATAATACAAATTCAAATCTTTCAATTAATGTTCCATCTGCAAATCACGAAAAGTGATGTTTTGACAGCAAAAGGTTTTATCTACTTCTTAGAAATTTCAGTACCATATGGAGAATCTACCAATGCCAAGGTTGCTGCTGCTTTCGAAGGGATAAATAGTCAATCAAAGTATATTTTGCCTCACTAATTTATTGTGTACATCTTTGTTTAGTCAAATTCAGATCATTATAATATTGTCATTAAACAGCTGAAATATTTGTAGTGAAACATATCCTATGTTATTTTTGAGACCTAGGTGTGGAAGTCACTATTGTGAAACAAACAAGCAAGCAAACAAAAAACTCAACCAAATAAAAAGAATAAAAATGGCTTGTTGTTGTTTTGATTTGGTTTGATTTGGTTTGATTTGGTTTGTTTCTTTGTTTCAGTATAATTGTGGGGGTTTTGTTTGTTTATTGGGGTTTATGCCAGGAAAGAAGGAAAAGTATGTTTCAGTGTTCTTCAAATATTAAAGTCCAATTCTAACAGAGACCTATTGAAATGTTTTACTAGAAAGAAGATAAGAAAGATCATAAGAGTTCAAAGAGTATGAATTTCATTTCTAGGCTAATCCAAAATTTAAAAAATTTTGGTTTTTATTCAAATCATCTAATTCAATCAATTGTCTTTCATTAGTCAGTTATAGGCTTTTGCCATATATCTGAGAAATTTCAAATTTGTGTTTTGTATTGTGAAATCTTTGATACAAGAGTAAGTCCTCTTCTTTTGACAAAGCAAATTCTCATACTTCCCATGGTGAAACTTACAAGCCAGCACATAAAAATCTAATATGTTTGTATCTACATTAATAGACTGATTTCTTATGATCATCTGGTATACAGTGAGGTGAAGAGGGTCCCTTTTCGGAGAGCCGCCAGGTAACGACAATCACACCGATGCGATTACATGCCGTTCCAACTTTATTACTCCAATTAGCCCAATATATATACTGTTAATACAATATGCTTTGTGTTCACGTGCTAAGCACAAGCTACAATAAGCTAAGTCTTTGATTATCATTATCAATCCTTGTGGATGTTAGATGCCCTTGCTGCAGTTAAAACATCCTGATGTACGTTTTGCAAAGTTCTTGTAGATACAACTTTGTTACCTCTTTTTAAGCTTCAAGGTGACTCTATGAACAGAGCATTGTTTAAGGTCCAATTTGGATTTTCCAAACTTTCTAGGGGTATACTGTGTCCTTATTCTGCAAGCAATTCCCCTACATATCCCCCTTTTTCTTTTCGGACAATCCATGCTTGATCTACTATCCTTTGCAATCCTTTCTTTAAGCACGACCAAATAATACATACAATAACTAAGCACATCAAAATCATTGCAATCATTCACAATCCTTCTTTAAACAATCCCTTTAACCATTTCAGGAGGTTTCCCAGCAATCCTGTAAGCCAGCTGTCTAACAACCCTTGTTCTTGTTGAATTGCATTCATGTGCTGTTTCAGGTATTGAATACTCTTGTGTATAGACTCACTGTGATCACTCAGATTCATACAACACATTCCTTAAAAATCTTTACATTCATATCCTTGAGCTAATAATAAAAAATCAATAGCTGCTGGATTTTGTAACAAAGAATGCCTCATGCTATTTTGATCTAATAACAAGGTTCTCCTTTTTGTTTCTGAGCAAGCCAGACTCCATGCATTAAACGTTTAACTGCTATCATAAATCATTTTAAAATAAATCCCAATATCATCAATATTCCAACCAATAAAACTACTCCATGAATCGTACCCCTTAGGCAGCACTTCAGGTGAGATCGTTAACTGTAAATGAAAGGGAACAGAACAAAACACTCTGCACAACAACAAATTCTATCAAACACAAGTTTAACACAGAAAACCATATTTTAAGGTTTAACCAAGTCATATCTTTGCTAGAAAGCATGTAATATTTTTCCCACTGCATTGTTATGTTTTACTCGTTGCTCTGCCCGAGTTCCCAGGACTCATGTTCTCTGTTTTGCAGGGCAGGAATCCGAGAGATGCCCCTGCATCAATCCCAGGCCTCTGTTATCTCAGTGTGGGTGTGCTGCTGGTCGATCACACAAGGCCAGGCAGTAATCCAGTGAGATGTCTGTGTTTTCTCACACTTCAGGTGCAAGTTGCTTGAGCGTACCTACAGTCCCCATCACCAATCACCCCAAATCATCCAGACCTGCAGTCGCTGGGGAGCCCCTGTTGCAGCAAGGTCTCTGGAAAACCCTCCCGGCAATTGGGAAGTCCTACACAGTGCGTCCACTCGTAGGTGAGGTTTCCGAAGTTGCTGCAAGAAGGTCCAGCTTTTATTACTATTAAATAAACAACCTTACGAAACTTTGAATGCGGAAACATCTGGTGTAGTTTGCTCCGTTGAATTCTTCTCACAGCTTGGCCAGGGCTGAGGAAGAGTACAAGGGAGTCTCCCTATCTATTTTGGTCCTTAATCACATACTTCTAACAAAGCAAAAGACAGCTCGTTTCCCTGCCTTGCTTTTAGCTAAAGAAAGATCACTCTGCAGGTTAGTACCAGGAACCTTAACACTTATTATGTGGCTTTCGTTAGACAGTCTTACACAACCAATATAAGCTTCATTGTCAGCCACACACAGAGGATACATATCAGTACAACAGGTAAGATTGAAACCAGTTATATTTTCCCAGAATTTCTCTGCCGTAAGCGTAAAGAACTGTCCCACCATGGCTTCATATGCATAACTACTGGCATAGCTTTAACTATCTGAGGAAGAAGGTCAGTGTTAAGGAAAACACTCTCATCACGATCAGCTAAAACATTTGTCAGGGAAATCTGAACCCTAGTAATAGGAGATGGTACTGGGCAAACCTGTGGAGAAAATAAAGGAGGGGGTGCATAGGGTGGGGGTTGATAATTCAGTGGAACAAGAGAGTTCATCTGACTTCTATTTTGACACAGCGATGAGCCAGATTTTGACAGCCCCTTTCTTTTTTCCAAAAGTCCCTAAGTAATAAAAACATCCTGAGCAGTAGGTGCAGGTGCTGCCATGGCTCTAATCAGCGTGAGCGGAGGCTGGGGGGTGGGATCTTCACCAGGACCAACATCAAAGGAATTGTCATCCTCCTCCCGATGCCCAGCTCTCAGCGCAATTCCCTCATAGTTACTCCTCAATCCTTCTTGCAGATCGGTGAGATTAATCAGGCTAGTCTGCACCGCAGTTTCAGTTTGAGAGGACAAAAGCTTCACACCACTCGTTTGAATTGCAGTCTCTTTCAGCAGCGTAGGTGCTAAGTCAGTTAAATCATTAGCGAGCTCAGTAGCATCAGAATTTACCAATATCTGCTGAATCACCCGTGGTGCTCACCTTGCTGCTCTCAGAGCTAGCATGAGCAGAGCGCGGTTTCAGTAAGCGTAATCCTGCAAATGCAGAAGCAGCAGCTGCATGTTCAGCTTTCCTATTTTTCAAGGTTTCAATAACCAGTCTCCACGCAGTGGAAAAGTGACCCGCTTCCCTGGATCCAGACCTTATTTCATCCCATGATACATTCCCTATCTTCTCCCAGCTAGCCACTGTAAAGGCTTCAA
>NW_009725642.1:26747-38986 GCF_000703405.1 Apaloderma vittatum
CCGCTCACTTGATCAGAGTGAGATGCCGCAGGGAAATTCCCAGATTTGCTAACTAGACTTACCGAGAGCCGGGGCAGCACTCTCTTCCAGATCTAGAAGAACTTGGGTACAGTGGTGCGGATGGTTCTGCTGGGGTGATAGAGAACAATGGCTTAATCGCCTGTGGTGTTGGAAACCCTGTCCTGGGGACCTTCCAATCCATACAATGCCTACCTCTTTCGTCTTTATGTCGTCTTTTCCGCCATCTAGTGTACAGTCCCATTTCACGCCACTCAGGGGAGCTTAAAATTAAAGCCGTGTCTTTCATCTTCCCTCTTTCTTGTGCCCATTTCACAAGGGCAATAACTTCTTTCTCTTTTATTTTTTCTCCTCTCTTAGAGAGACCAACTTCTCCCTCCTTTGCCTTTTCTCCTCTCTTAGAGAGAATACTAATAAGGAGGCGAGTTGTGAGTTGCTGCGACCATTTCCATGGCAGTCTTACCTTGGCAGGGGTTTGATCGGCCGCTCAAACTCTGGTCTCTGGTGCCCTTTTGGTCACATCCCAGACGCTCCTGCCTGTGGCTCTCCGACTCCCAAATCGGCTTGAATCCGATCCTTCAGAGTCCAGCTCCCAAATCGACTTGGATCCAATGCTTTGGAGTCTTCACGCATTTAAGCAATTCGTATTTAAGCAATTTTCCACATTTAAACTATTAATGAGGGTCCCTGTTCGGGCGCCAGATGAAGAGGGTCCCTTGTCGGAGAGCTGCCGGCTAATGACAATCACACCGATGTGGTTACATCCCATTCCAACTTTATTGCTCCAATTAGCCCAATATATATACTGTTAATACAATATGCTTTGTGTTCACGTGCCAAGCACAAGCTACAATAAGCTTAGTCTTTGATTATCGTTATCAATGCTTGCGGGTGTTAGATGCCCTTGCTGCAGTTAGAACATCCTGATGTACATTTTGCAAAGTTCTTGCAGATACAACTTTGTTACCTCTTTTTAAGCTTCAGGTTGACTTTACGAACAAAACATTGTTTAAGGTCCAAGTTGGATTGTCCAAACTCTCTAGGGGTGTACTGTGTCCTTGTTCTGCAAGGAATTCCCCTACAGTGAGGGATTTTATTTAAAAAAAAATGTACTTTAAGTAGAAAAATCTTAAAACATATATTATTTTCCATGAATGATTTCTCAGAGATGTTAGGTATGGTTTATGCAATTTGACATTAGCTCTCTAAAAGTTAATCATAGCTCTCTCTCTTTTTTATTATTGAGGGAATCTGGTGAGTCAGACTGGGCTATATATCTAGCTATATATCATAGAAAAGTTTTCTATGTAATACCCTTTTGCTAGTTGGCTTGCGATGGGGGGGAGTCCTGCAGAAAAGGTACCAACAGAAGAGTCAGCTTATTTTACTGTTTATTTCAAAATATTACAAGAATAAGGCAATGGAAGCTTATTATATCCTAGTTTTAAGAAGCAATGAGAACAAGCAGGATAATGCACCTAATCATTGCTATATAGGGTCAGCAATAGTTATTAAGAAAGATACATCACTAATTGCCCTAACATCATCATCCAGATCTGCGGTCGCTGAGGAGCCCCTGTTGCAGCGAAGATTCTGGAGAATCGTCCCGGCAACTGGAAAGTCCTACATAGTGCATCCGCTCGTAGGTGAGGTCTCTAAAGTCATTGCTAGAGGGTCCAGCTTTTATACTATTAAATAAACAAGCTTACAGTACTTCAAATGCAGGAATGTCTGGCCTTGTGCACTCTGTTGGATTCCTCCCACAGCCTGGCTGGGGTTAAAGGAACCATATGAGGGAGTATCCCTATCTATTTCAGTCCTTAATCAAATATTTCTCACCAAAGTCAGTCCTCTGGTCTCACAGTCTTGTAACGCACTTCTAACAGAGCAAGAGACAGCTAGTTTCTCAGCCTTGCACGTGGCCTTTAGATTGCTCTACTAGTTCCCACTGTACATTTAGTGTTACAGCATAGCTGTAACATTGGAATATATATACATATATATTGGAATATATATACATATATATATATGTGCTAAAATAGATTATCAATACATTACGTATGTGATTAATACTATATAGTGTGGGGTTGTGAGGTTCATCTATAGGCTAACTTCAATTCAGGGCCTACAATTCAGGCCCTAGCACTTCAAATACTTACTCCACTACAGTAATGGTGTCTTTTGGGAAACAAGTGCCGCTATCTTGTATAGTTATAAATCCCGTGCATAAAAAATTCCTATCGATCTCTTTAGATAATTTGACTTTTCTTAACCATTTATTAACTAGCCTAACTCTCCACCTAACTCTCTTCACATATTGTAAGCAAAAAAACCAAATGTTGCAAAGAATAAGAAAACACTTAATAGTAAATATTCATAGCTTGGAAGAAATATTTCTCAAAATCTGAATTGGTTTTAAAAGACATCAATTTTAACCAAAAAATTGCAGTGAATTTAGTACAACCAGGTGATAAATTCTCCCTCTGGAAAAAGTTGACATCAAATAGTGTAATTAAAAAAACAAATGCCAAAGCAAGAAGCCTCAGAATCGTGTTTTATATCTGACCTTTTATTTAGCATTATAAGCATAGACCTACCTACATGCTTATATGGACCCATATTTAATTTCAGTAGTTGATATGTTGGTATTTTTAGAAATACATTAAGTGCATTTTTTAATAGTGTTTTATTCTTGAACTTCCTCAAATATCCTTCATCTTTTGTTATACAGAAAATAGATTCTCCTGGCTTGGATAAGTGGGATCTGCAGCATCACTCTTTTCCTCTTTTTTCTTCTCTTCACACACTTCTGTTTGATTTTAGCTTTTCCCTTCTCCCTCTCTGATCAACATTAGGCTAAGACACTGTCTGTCTCTGTAGATCTCAACAGTACATTCTTCTTTAACAACTGTCTCTTATTTCATCTTCCTTAAATCCCTTTTAATATAATTGGAGTTGTTATTTGTTGTCTGAGTCTTGACAAAATGGGTAGGTCAACAGTGCAAGTGCCTGATAATCTACCAAATCACTGGTCAGCTTTCAAGTCACAGAAGTGAATGGAACAACCCAAATCAATATGAAGTACTCAAGAGTATCTCTATTCATTTTCCGACACTACTCCCACTAAACAAAACAGTGTGTATAAGTTTTTGTATTGATTTAAATATAACTCAACATGAAAATATACAAACTGCTGCTGACCTTACTGTAAGGTCTTTTGAAGTACTAAGTCAGAATCTCATTATGGGCAAAAGGGAACAGGCCTTACATAACTGAAGATCCAAGGATATATTTTTGGAATAATTAAAATCTTAACAATTTATCCAACATATAACAAATAATTACCACTAGTGCAACTACAATATTATTAATATCTACATTCTAAATTACTACAGAAAACCTTGCTTAGAATCATTCTGAAATATGTCAACAAACATCCTAATATTCATGTTTAGCAAGCACAGTAGCATTAGTTCAATTATTTGTCTGTTCCACTATCTCAAAGTCTTGTAATATTAAATGTCACTGCCTAGTTCGAACAATTACTGAGGTAAGACTTTCTACTTGATGCTTGTTTACACATTCTAGTAACATTAATTCATGTCAAGAGATAAATTCCCTTGATCCAAACTCAATACAGTGTGTTTGTGAAGTCTCATTGTCGGTGGTTTGGTGTGCTTAATCAATTCTGAAAAATTTCAAAAGACAAATAAATTTTTAAGAAACCAAATACATGAAGATTAAAAAAACCACAAAGGGTCTTTTAACCATATTTTTCATTATAAAAAGTTATCTGATTGTTGATCTCATGATTGTTCATTCAATGCAGCATAAATAGGATTTATGTGATGGTGGAACATGACTCTCAGACTGAAACTCTTCCATCATTCCTGTTTCCTGAATGGTTTATGTTTTCATTCACTGTATAAAAGAACTTTATAACCACCTTTATTCTAATTAGATGGAAAATCCTCCAAAATCTTCTAAAGATTATACTTAAGATTCTTAGCATCCCTCTTCTTTCTGTCCATTAAGTAAAATAGTTCAGTTGCTTAAAAAGGTTTAAGAAGGATTGTTTTGGCCAAGATTGATTTTTTTTTTTTTTTTCAGTTTAAAGACTGGAGATGCCACTCTCCATCAGTGCCCACAAAGGATGCAAGAACAGGGCATGAGATGAGATCATGAGATGAAGGGAGCAGTTAAACAAGCACATTCAGTCACCGAAGATGTGCAGTTGTTGAATTAATAGCATTTTAGATAGTTTTGTTCATGTTAACATAACGGCCTCTTAATATTGATTAAAATAACGTCGTGATATTTCTGAGACACTTTGAGATAAAGATTTTAGAAGCAACTTAGCCCTCACCAAGATGAAATCCTATGTTGTGCTTTTGAAAGAATGATGAATGTCACCAATCGGCATGTTTCTATGTGGTTTAGTTTTGGTTTTAACATTGTCATCTTTAATTCTGGATTTGGAAATATCAATGTTCTCAGCCTATCCATATGTATTTTTCTACTCTAGACTAAATAGGTCTATGATTTTGTAGATTTACTGAACTGATCTGCCTTATATTCTTTGTGGAAAAACCCCAGCTCCCTCAGCCTGTCCTCGCAGGAGAGGTGCTCCAGTTCCTTCATCATTTTTGTGGCCCTTCTCTGGACCCATTCCAACAAGTCCACATCCTTCCTGTGTGTAGGACTGCACAGCTGGATGTAGTACTCCAGTATTTAGGGGAATTATCAGGACGCTTAAAATTCTGACATCTCCTGGATCATATTCTATTGACTATTATTGAAGTTGAAGCAGTAACTAAAGTTATTTGTTGTTGTTTTTGTTCTGTCAAAGTATAGTTTTCTGTCTCTAAGGATTTTTCTTGAAATCATTGGTTTTTGAGGACCTGTCAAAATAGATCTTTTTTTTGTGTGTTCATAGAAAGGAATTTGACACAAATTTTTAGAGTATCTATCATTTTAAAAGCAAAACTAGACGTAATGTTAAGTAGTTAAAATTGATGAATAAAATAAACTATTTGATGAAAACAGTCTTTAGGACATATTGCTACATTGCAGCCTTGCTATATGTACCTTTACTTTTAAGATCTCTAAATTAATCAACTGGAAAGGGTAAATATAATTTTCTGCATTATAGGACAATCATTTTTAGAAAATAACTTTAGAATGGCAAGACATTAATCACTAAAACAAGCTAAATTTATTTTCTAGTTAAAAGTTAGGAGGAAGATGTTCTTCCTACTTCAGACACATTTCCATATTTTTATTTTTCAGTAAGGCAAAATTCATTTTTCACCTCATTGAAATTCTGAACCATAAGAAGGTTTATTAGGAAAAGAAAAAAAAAAGGTCATGCTTTCTTCTCCATAAAGAAGATTAAATAGCTACTGCATAAAAGCATTAGAGATGAGATTACCTTGAGATTCACTAAGGAACTTCAGACATCACATAATAAATTTTCTCTAAACCTGTATAGACAATAAACAATCAAACAAAAACGGCTGGTCTGCTCTTTTTCCTATGAATGTCCTGAACAAAAGAACAGCAAGATGTATCACTGAATCCAAACTTAATTCACAAGCACATTCTTTTTTTCAAGCACAGTTGAAATTGAACATTTTATAATCCCTCATACCAGTAATGAATAGTTTATCCACAATAATTATGATGATAACAAAATATTTTTTGTGATATTAAAATAACTTTATACAAAAATATATTTAAAAACTTGTTCATATGTAAAATACATCAGTGCAAAAAAAAAAATAATCTGTTACAGTTACTTTGAGTGATGAGGATAAATGGAAAAAAACCTTCAGTGTATACATAGTGTTCTGCTGCCTGGGAATCAAACATAATGTTCACTATCAGTGTTAACCAGCTCTTAGCTTTCATCCTGGTTTTGCATGCAAAAAAGCAAACTTAGTGTTTACAGAGAAGATCATAATTTCAGACTATTAGGTATGTATTTGGTAACTATACTGTACTGTAGTTCATACGTGGCTGAACAGCAGCAGTTTTGTTTGGATAAAAATTTAAATTTGTTCTATAAATATATTAAGAATAAGTACATTAATTTTATTTTTCAGATGAGGAATGTAAAATGCAAAGAAATTTATTTCTCTGCTAGGTAGTTTGGCACTACTAAACAAGTGTCTTCTCTTAATGAAGGTGGCACATGAGTGAGACCAGAATTCCACTGTTTTAAACATTGACATAGGCATGGTTGCCCAACTGTTAAAAAGTATCACTCCTGGCTTTTTTTTTAATCTTTTCACTCACTTCAGGTGAAGGAGGAGAAAAAGTAAGCTCTAATTTTTTGTGTATTACTTAGAGTCCTATGGTACATGGAGAAAACCTTATCAGAAATGACCTGTGAAGGATATACAGAGAGCTATGTTTGTGCTGCTAGCCAGGAGAAATCTTGGACTTTCAAAACAGATGCAGAAACTACTTGTGACTCAGCTCTGGGTCACAGCCAAGTAGTCATCCACAATGCTCTGGTTTCCAGGGAAATGAATGATGAACTCAGAGGCTAACGCTTAGAATTTATGAAGATACACTACCTAAAATAAAACTGGAGACAACAATAATGAATCACAGCAAAACTAGATATTCTAGCTGTCTTCTTTCCTCTTGGACATAGTGTATCTATTTAAAAAGTATTCAGAAAGAGTCTATTTCAATGGACAAATGCAAATAGTTCCTAAAGATAAAGCCTACTAATTCCAGATAATATTTTTAATAAAGCATGTACACATATCTTCATATTTAATGTGTTGTAGAGGACAGATGTGTGAATGTTAGCCTTAAACATTTCTTGGATAAAAACTGGTCCCGTGTGGCAAACTGATAAGCGCCAAATGGTATGGTGAGAGGGATCTGATAAGGCTAAGCAGGAGACAGGTGCCTCAAACAGTCCTTGCACCAAATATGCATGAGATCAGGAGTCTTGCGAAAGTGGGATGGCCTTGTCTCATAGCATATTTCCCAAGGAGATAGGGTAATTGCATATGCTAATGAGGATTAACGTAAACGATGAGGTGCCTTTATCCCCTACCTGACATACTGCACATGTACATGTAGAAAAGTGTGTATAAATTGAGATGGGATAAAGCAAGAAGTTAGATGGAGAGAGAGAAGAAGCAGGACAAGGAAGCATGAAGACAACAAGAAGTGCAGGAGGAGAAGAAGAAAAGATGATGGTATCCTTGAACTCTCGTTGGTGGGTGGGACCAACACAGGAACCTGGACCCATGATCTCTGTCTCTCACACCCACCTCTCTCCCCTCCCCCTCCCCTTCTCTTTTCCCTTTTTCTCACTTAGTAACGCAGGGTCTATCATATTGTTTACTTAGTTTATCCCTAAGTTGTTAAGTATAATATTGCCTGTTATAAGTTATTATTTTTTTTTTTGCCTTGTTATCATTAAGTTGCTGGTGTGTGATATCTAGTCTTTTCCTGATTATCATTAAGTCATAGCATATTGCCTACCTTAATGTGTCACGTGACTAAAACCAATTACCATGGGTCTAATCTATATATGGTGAGAAATTAGTAAGTGTTTGTGTATGGACCTGGAGATTTGTCTCACTGTTGCCCACTCTGTTGGGGAATTATTAGTATAAGTCACTTGTCCACCTCTCCTGAGCAGGATGTGAAGTGTGGTTTTAGGTAGTTCAGTATTTAAATTACCTCGTATTCCTTATGAATACGTAGACTTTGTCTTTTATGGGGTAGGTTTTTCTTATTTCACCTACTTTGTTGATGTGAAATAATGATTAAATATGAATAGATAATACAACAAAAAATGTAGCTTAAACTTGACTTATATCATTATCCAGATCAAATTCCAGACTGCACTGAGGCTTTGGTTGTAAGCAAAATGAAATATAATATGAGACCTGGTATCACCTGCTTACATAGAAGATCCATCTTGAGAAAAAATGTAACTTCAGGATTCTCAGTCCTATACCTACTGTTTGGGTTTTTTGTTTGTTTTGTTTCTTATTTGTATTTGTTTTTTTATTTTTTTTAAAGTTAGGGTTAAAAGTTGATGCAAAACTTTAGCACATATATCCTACTTTGAGGATGCATTTCTATACTGGTGAGACAGGTATCTTTGCATCTTTTTGTCACTCTAGGTCCTCAAGTAAGTCAAGTATTTATTATTCAAGTGTCAGACTTCCATTTCTTTCTTGGAGGGCACACACTCTCCCTGGATCAACTTAGCTTATAAAAGCAAAAGAAATCTCATTTAACAGCTAGTTTTACATTATCTTCCCATATGCACCTTACTCTAGGTATGGGGGGATTGTTTGTTTATTTGGGTTTTTTGTCAATCATTATTCATAACTCTACCACTAAAGACCCCAAACTGCTTTTTCATGTTAGCATGTCATTACAGAATGTAAGATATATGATAATGATACAAGGTATGACTAGTAAGCCCCTAGTTTTCCTGAAATTTGAGATACTGCTAAACAGTAATCCACTGTTTTATTCTAAATATTATCTAAGTCAATGCTAGAAGTACTGGCATTTAATGCATCTGAGTCACACAAAAACATCCTACTGCTTCATTTTGCTTTCTTTAGGTGGTTAAAAACAAATTTGCAAAATACTTTTTTTCCATGCATCTTACCTTTCTTATCTCACAGGACCAGAATATAACTTAGCATAACATTTTAAAACTGATTCATGTGCTTAGGAGCCTGAATCTCAGAGAAAAATAATGAATCTTAGGGTATTTTGTAGTTCAGGTTTTTGAAACTTCTTGCCTTCTCTGTGCAGACAGAGTAAGCACTTCAGCCTTACTCCTATGAGGGACATAAACAAACAATGAATATGCATCTTCTTATAGAAGGAGAGATCTTTTCATACCTGGTCCTACTACTGTGAAGCAAGCAATCAAAAAAACAATGGAAATGTATTTTGGCCCCTACATCATGTCAGGCAAGGGAACTGAGTCATCACCAAGGGAGAAAGAAACTTATTGCAGTCTTTTTATTACCAGAACTACAGAGAACATTGGCAGAACTACACAGGGCATTAACTGCAAGGAGCAAAGGAGGAAAAAGAGTTTAAGTTTTGAATGAGGCAATCATGGTTATGCATAGGTGTTATATAATCTTTATAAACACTGTTGCTGAGCATAGATTACCTGAGCAATAGGTCTACACATGAACTGTGAATGTAAACTTTTCTGAAGAAGTTAGAGCTGTTGAAATATCAGTTGAAGAAAGTAAATGCTATCTAGAGAAATAAGGTCATGTAAAACAGTGACACAGATTTTAGGTTATATTTTGATGTGTGTAAAGAAAAATAACAAGAAATGAAAAAGAGTTTATTTCCAGCAAATTAATACATATAAAATAATTCCTTTGGTGAGAAAACTTAGTGGTAAAACCATACATTTGACAAGAGCTTTTGAGGCTTCTTTCCTGATGCAGGACTTTTCTTGAAAAAAATATCAGGCAGATTAATAAGAAAAGACAAGCAAAAAGCTCAATATTATCTTAGGCCAGTGCTCTAGTACTTCTGGTTTTCTTTTTAGAAAGACAAAAATATTGAAGAAATATAGAACTATAAATAGGGGCAGTTAGGGAATTCAGGAAGATACAAAGTAAGTTTGAAGGACTAAATTCCTTCAGAATAATAAATATAGAATTTGATGTTTTCTAAACAAACAAGTGAGCTTTAGCCTCCAGAAACATGTTTCACTAGCAGTTACAGATCTTCCCTAAACCTGATAATTCATACTTTTTCTTTTTGACTTCATCAACACAGATAGATGCTTCCTGTCAAACTTTTCAAACATTTCAATGTTATTGTCAGTTATAGGCATAGTCCCTCACTCAGCTCAGATTTGATCAGATAATCCTCCTGCAAAGCAATAATAATTTCGTGTGAGTGTGTAATAGCTATTTTAGATAGTTGTACTCTATCTGCCAAGAGTGTTTGCCCATAACAAAACTTGCCCTTGCATTCCTGTATCTTAGTACATACAGTATTGACACAGCTAGCAACAGGTCACAAGCTTTGCACTGTCTCTTCAAGGCATCAGAACTGGGGCTGTAAGGTTTCTTTCTGTAGTCGAGTCTTACTTAGAGATTTGATTTAGCTGTGATTGACATTGGAATTATGAAACGAGAATGTGGATAGTACAATCGATTTTTTTCTACTTTTATTCAGTGTAATTTAATTTGATATAATTTCTACTTTTAATATTTTTGGTTTAGTGACTATTTGTAATAATTTTGATTAATTATTTTGGTAATAAAACCAAGCAATTTTGCTGTGCGTAATGACTATCTTTGATCATAAAATAATGATGCAGCATACAGCAGTACAAGTTGGAGTTGACAATATTGACCTTAAAAAAGAAGGCACAGACTGATACAAAGACCCACAGACTGAAGACCTTAACTCAATAACTCAGCAGTGATCACTTACTGATAATGAGGAATACAAATATGAAACATGCAAAGACGATTTTAGGGGTAACAAAAAGAACAAGGAAGGAGAGTCCAACATATGTTAAGTCCATCACATAAAGTCAGATGCCCAGTAGAATTACAGACCAATGGAAAAGAATACGTTGCAAAGCAAGAAGAAGAAGAAAGAAGAAGAAAGAAGAAGAAACATTACTTCATATAAAGAACTCAGAACGCTAATGATTCACAAAATTCCTTCCTTTAAGGAAGTCTGCTGCCATCGAGTGGCAGTGAAAGGATGAACATAATATCAGAAAAAAAGGGAAAGATACTCAAAGGGATTTTTTGTCCCATCATTTTAAACTGTCATAAAATTAATGTTTGGGGTTTTTTTCAAATAGATAATTGTGATTGTGAGTATTAGTATTATTGTAACTGAATTAATTATGATAGTTTCTGTATTTTGGATGCAATGTTAATGTATTTTATTATGCAAAGACCTTGGTTTCACATATAGGTTGTGCTCTGGTTTTTGCTGACAACGATATTCTGACACACTTCTTGTCATTCCAGTTTAGCACAGCTTTGAACTTAGGAGTAACCTAACTGCACTTCCCAATGCCAACAAAACCAGATGTTAACAAAACTAGATGTTAACAAAACCAAGAAGACTTTTCTTTCATTTTCATGGCTAGACTTCATGAATGAAGATATGGGAAGGGCTCTACCCACACTTGCTACAAGTGCGCTGATGGCTAAAAAGGTTGATGCAGGATAGGCAAGTCCAGTTGCAAAAGGCACAGCGGAGTCTCCTTAGGCAGTATTGGAGAGGCACTGTTTATTCTGCATTGTCTTTTCTCCTTGAGACTAATTCTACTTGCGTTCTCAAAGGAGGCAGCAGTGTTATGGATGGTGTGTCTCCACGTCTCCCGATTGGAGGCCAGAGTGGACCACTGATGGTCGTCAATATGGCCAAAACTGAGGTATAGTTTCAGAGAGTCCTTGTATCTCCTCTTTGGGGCTCCTCTGTTGCGGCAGCCATTGGCGAGTTCACCACAGAGCACAGCCTTAGGGAGGCGGTGATCCTCCATCCTGGAGACATGCCCTGTCCAGCGCAGCTGCGTCCTCAGCAGCATGGCCTCAATACTGGTGATCCCTGCCCGTTCAAGGACAGTGACATTAGTCACGTAGTCAGTCCAGGGGATGTTTAGGATTGTAGGGAGGCAGCGTTGATGGAAGTGTTCGGGGAGTTGCAGGTGGTGGCGGTAGATGACCCATGATTCAGACCCATAGAAAAGAGTAGACAGTACAATGACTCTGTAGACACTAATCTTTATACTTTTCTTCAGATGTTTATTACACCAGACTGTTTTATGGAGTTTTCCAAAAGCTCTGTATGCCATTGCTAACCTGTTGTCTATCTCTTTGTCAGTGTTATCATCAGAGGAAATGATACTTCCTAGGTAGTTGAACTGCTGGACTGACTTAAGCTCTGATTTGCCTGTGGTGATGTGGGGATGATGGGAGACTTCCTGAGGTGCAGGTTGGGAAAGAACTTCTGTCTTCTTCAAGCTGACTTCCAGCTCAAAAAGCTCAGCAGCCTCTGCAAAGCAGGATGTTAAGCACTGCAGAGCTGCTTCGGTGTGAGCAACGAGGGCGGCATCGTCAGCAAAAAGCAGCTCACGGACAAGGTGATTTAGGGTCTTAGTGTGGGCCCTTAGGATGAACAGGTTACCATCGTACAATAACGGATGTAAATGCTGTTGTCTT
>NW_009725643.1:0-22401 GCF_000703405.1 Apaloderma vittatum
AATATAAAAATATAAATATAGAACAATATTTTATCTTTCTCTATTCCAAGAAGACAATTCTGTCAGATGAGTTATCTAACAGTTAAATGAGAAATGCCTGTGATAAGGGCTTTATTGCCTATCTGAAAGACTTTCTTTACCATAATGAAATATTTCTGTAGTTAAGATGGCATCTGTCAATGAACAAAAAGGTTTTCCTCTGATCTTTTTAGCTATGAGCTCTACTTCTGCCCTTATTATCTCACAAATTACAACTAATATATCAGCTCGAGTCCTAACAAAATAGTGCGAGAAAAAAGTATTTTTGTGGTCTTTATAGGAAGAAAAAAGAATTTGATTTTTTTTTCATTATAGTTACTCCTTTTTCTTGTGTTAAATTCAAGCAGAAACTGTTTTCTGTGTTACATTTTAACGGCTCAGCTTTCAGTATTTGACCACAAGGGGCCAAAGAAGGAAGGTAGAGAAAAGAAAGCCATGATTTTCGACATTGTGATCATACAAACTATAAAAGTTTACTGCTTTTTAAACTAGCATTTCTCTAGTGAAGATAGGCTTCAGTAACATAATATTCATGCATCAAACAGGCCATCAAAGATGCTATGATGCCTACCCTTTCTTCGATATTTTTTCAATATTGTGTTGTCAACTTCCTTCTATTTTTTGTAAAGGGAGATGAAGCATGAATATAACCAGGGCAAAAAGAAAAGCAACAGCAATTTGAGGAGTTGTTAAGTGCTTTGAAATTTAAATCTTTGGTAAAGCAATGTTTGTCAATGGAAGAATACTGAGATAACTGGGTGCTTCCTTGCACAAGAACCAGACAACAACGCGGCTGGAATAAGAAGATGATAACCTGTAATGTTCTGTATAATATGTTCTTTCCATCTTCCAGCTACAGAGATAATCATTCAACAATTAAATCTGGATGTGTAAATGTTTAGATGACAAACATTTATGAAGGCATTAATTTAAATTTGCATATGAAAGAATCAAATCTGACAAATACTAAGAAAACATTCATTAAAGTCAAAGAACAATCTATTTAAAATAGCAATGAAAACATAAAATATGTAGTCGACTAAAAAGACACTCAGTAATGAATATAGTATATCTGAGATTACAAGAAAGGTAAGAAATGCCAGAATTAGTTTAAGCAGTTAATCTAAACAACTTTAATTTGCCACTGGTGAACAAATTCATTAATTATGCAGTTTTACAGTAATTTTTTGTGAACCTTTCTTTCACCCAGTGACCAACAAGGACAAAATTACAGACTGAATGTATCCTCACATTATTTTCTGTGGAACACAGAAGCACCTGCGGAACTGAAGCACCTTAGCAGTCCACAGATACTGATAACTGCTGTCCTTTTCTGTGGCAAGGAGTTCGCATTATCTTTATTTTACAAATACAGGCCAGTATTCAAAGAAATTAAAATATTCCTACTAATGCTGGGAGGCAAAGAGGGTCTCAGAACCATTAGCACAGTTAAATCCAACTTTTTCTTCAATATCATAAAGAAAATCACTGAAATCTTTGTTAAAACTATAGGCAATGAGAAGTGTTTTATTTAGGAAGTTCAGGTTTTAAAAAACTCCATAGATACTACTCTCAGCTCTGCCAATGGTAAATTAGTACAAGAAACAACATTTCAACAGAAGGATAGGTGTTGTCTACTACAGATTTATTAAATTATTTAGTATTTTTAATGTTGGCGTTTTTGTCAATTCTTCCATCAAGCTATCCTGTGCTGTTCTTTAAGGCTGTTCTTTTATGAGACTTACAACAAAAACTCTACCTCTTTTTTATTGGGCACAGTTGATATGTGGTATGTGCCCATTCTAACATAAATTAATTTGAGAATCTAAAATCTTTTGGGCATATATCTAAAGAAAATAGAAATTTATTATGTCATGGCCCTGTTTTTTAATTAAAAATAACTTTATATTAATATGACAGAGAACAAGTGCTCGAAAACAAACTCTAGCAATTTCTGTCAGTATAAATGAGGGCAAAGTTCTTATTTTAACAAACTTTTCAGAAATTTTCCCCTTCATTGCTGCATTTTTAACTTTTATCTTCACAGATTCTGCAGCCATTGTGAGAATTGCTGTCATTAATTTTTAAACAAATCCACTCTCATAAAAAAACCAAAACTCTTAGGGTCACCCAAGGCAGGTTAGCTTATACATATAGCATAAAGTGACACACAATTCATAAGCTGGCTACAAACTTTTTCTCCCACAGTCAGCATTGTATCACTTCTAATCACCTATTTCAAACATTTCTTGGTATAAAAAAATATCATCTTCATAATCTAGGTCCCAAATGTGTCATCACATCTATGAAGTTTTATGTGTTGCGTTTTAGAAATGACATTTTTTTCTTTTCCTTTTCTTCTTTAGCATAACACACGCAATTCTTCATGATAACATTTCAGAAATGTTTTTACCTATCACTTCACGTGAGTCGCACTAGTCAATCAGCCTTTTCTCAAATTCTCACACCTCCCTAGTTGTGCTGTTCTTTAAGAGAGATTACACTATACACTTGGGGCTGGTGTTAATATGTCAGTAGAAGAATTAAAAAATAAGGACGGGGAAGCCAAATCAAGGTGAGGTTTTTTTTGCCAAACATCTAATCTCTTATGAATTCCTTGTATTTTCTTTTTAAAAAGGCAGGTATTGATGTTTTCTGATTCAGTCTTTGACTGTGATTTACCACAATGCCCCCAAGTTTTTCTGTTTTGCTACTGCCTCACAGTTGGCTCCTTATTTCAGTATTTGCTCATTAGAATGACAGTACTAAAATTTCACAAATCTACTTTGCACCACTTTTCCAATGTAACAAAGTAATTTTGAATGCTATGTCTGGTCTTATAATCTTTCCCAGGTCAGTGTAAGAAGCATACTATCTTCCATCATTCACATAATTAATTACAGTGTTGAATAGTACCAAAGCTGCAGTAATTCATTTATTTTGTTTCACCTTTCTGGCACTGAAGTTTAACTGCTTCCCTAGTGAGCTTTCACAACAGGCTGTGGATTTGCTTTACAGTCATCTCATCTGTGTAGTGTTTTCATATCTTATGAGATGTCATCTGAGATGGTGTCAAAAGCTTTACAACAATCTAGATATATCACACCCATTGGGCCGATTACATTGTTCTTGATAAAAATTGTATTGTTTTGCTGTAATTTGTTCTTGATAAATCCATATCCTCTGTTTCTTGACACATTATTATGCTTTAGGTGTTAGATAATGGGATATTTAATAATTTGTTCCAGCTTTCCAGTAAGACATTTAAACTGTTTCATCATTATCTTTGCACTTTTTAAGTAAAAGAATTATTATTGCTCTATTCTAATTTTCTAAAATATCACATATTGAAGGTTCAGAGATTCCTTTTTTTTCTTCTTTAAGGTGCTTTTAACTCTGTATTTATCTGAATGTATCCCTTGTTCTGTAACTCCCTCTCCTGACTTACTGTATTTTAATTGTGGTGCGGGTTTTTTTGTCACAGATTTTCACATATGTGTGAAGAATTACACTACCTAAAGCATATTTTATGTGCCTCAAGTTTTTCACTGAAATGAGAGGACTGTAACATCTTTTGTTTTTCTGTCGCTTCTTTAGAGTATCTATATTTTTTTTGTTTTCAGTGTCCTTGCTACTTATAATATTGCTCACTAGCCTTTTTTGTTAGGTGTGTTGCAAGGTTTTACCTTGATCTTTATTTTTCTATTCCTTCCTTTTTAAAAAAATCTTTTTATTTTTTCATAATTTATGATACTATGCTGGTCATTTATTTTCTGTTTATCTTCTCCCTTATTAGGATGGTTTCTCTCACTGTCTTGAGTAATTTCCAGGCAATACAACATTCTCTAAATTAATTTCCCTAGTAGTACCCATTTCCCAGTTCTGTTGAGGCTTGTCACAGCTAATCTGTTCTCTTATCCTTTCCATAGCAGTGTGAATGCTAAAAACTTGCAAACTATTTTAACCTTTTCCTTTCATAATCAAATCATGCACCAATAATTTAAATGATCCAGCCACCAGTAATTTCACAGAATCATAGAATCACAGAATGATTTATATTGGAAAGGACATTTAAATATCACCTAGTTCAACCCTCCTGCCATGGGCAGGGACATCTTTCATTAGATCAGGTTGCCTAAGTCCCATCCAACCTGTCCTTGAACTCTTCTAGTGAAGGGGCATTCATAACTTCTCTGGGCAACCTGTTCCAGTGTCTTGCTACTCTCCTCATAAAAAACTTCTTCCTTATGTCCATCTAAACCTACCTTCTCTCAGTTTGAAACCACTACCCCTTCTCCCGTCATGCACCACACTTTTTTTGATGTAGCCCAGGATGCGTTTTCCTTTCTGGTCTGTAAACACAAACTCCCAGTATATTAATCTTTTTATCAACATTGTGAAATGAATAGACTACAACTCCCATTCCGCATCCTCCCATGTTGCTGTAGGGAAGGAATTAGAGAAAACTGGGAATCTTTCATTATACACTCTCTCTCCTGTGCATCTGAGGAGCAGAGTGATAGACTTTGGTGAGCACCTTGCTTGCAGCCAGGGTCAGTCCATCATAGTGGTACTTTTACAGGAAGGATTATCACAGTATAACAGTTTCATCTGTTACTTTCATCTAAAATCAGATGAAACTTTAATAATTCCTTGCATGAAATAATAAGCAACACTTAGATTAAGCAACATCAGCTACAAAGGCTTTTCTATATACTACTCAGTAGTTTCTAAATAACTACCTAAATAACTATTATCTGAGTTTTGTGTGAATAAACTTCCATCATGAAGATTTAATTGTAGATACAAGGAGGTGGCTTATTGCTCTAGACAAAATGTTTCCTTGGAGAATTTTCGTTATTTCTCTTTTTTACTTTTATCAGTAATAGGTGAATATCTTTACAAAATAATGTACAAAAGATATCCATTTGATAAAAAGTAAAATGTATAATGACAAACAATAGAGTTATTATTATGTGATTATGACTGAAAAGTATCAAAGCTTCTAAAGTTTATTCTTCATTGAGCTTAGTCTTTCTTTTTCTTTTGAATATTTTTAAAATTAATGTTGAAAGAAAACCAAAATAAAGCTAGGCCATTGGATATCGTATTATTTAAAGGCTTTGCTACTTGATGTATTTGGATGACCTCAGTGTTAAGGTGGTTTTCCTGAAGGAAGCACTAATGTAGCTCTTGCTCCGTTCTTTCCGCATTATGCTCCCAGACATGGAGCAACTACCTGTGAAATCCGTCTTAAAATTTTAATTTCTGATGCCCCTCCAAATTCACAGACCCCAATTAGACAAGGGTGGTATCTACTGAGAGGGATGACTCAAATAGAAAACTAAGTTTCCAACTCGATTTTTTTTTTCATAGCATATATATGTTGAGTTATATTGACTATAATACCTTTATACTATATAAAGAAAAGCTGATTTCTCAAGAATTTCCTGTAAAAAACTTTGACTAACAGTCTGGACAGTTATTGAGGATGATGGACCAGAGTCCTGGGATTCCCTTTAAGTGGAATAAAACTATGCATGGAACAGCTTGCCTATATAAGAAAGATATTCACCTTTGACTCCTAATTACATTTTTTACTTTTCTCAGAGAGAAGAGCAATAGAGTAGCTAAGGTGTAATTAAATTATTGAGAATTTTTTTTTTAAAACCAGACACATGGATAAATATAAAAAGCAAATTTATGTTAACAGAGGAATAAAGCTATTGTAACTGGTGAACAATAAAACCATAGTAAAATACAGTCCGTATTTGTGCCTCCCTTAAATCACACAGAGTACTTACTGGAAGCAAAACAAAACTCTATTTTCTACAGTATATACAAAGGTCACAAAGAAGCAAAGTCATATATTAAAATGCTACGATGATTACAATGATGATGATGATGATGATAAGCAGAAAAAGGATAATGTCTGCAATTTTGGAGCCTTTCCACCCACTCTTGCTGTATATGTAAAAAGAACCACGGACAGCTGGCATACCAGATGGTTTATATTTGTGACACCCAAAGCAAAAAAAGGTTTGGACTAAAAAGAAGTTCTGTTAGCATTAACAGCAACTCAGAATCCAAATGATGATTCTTTCACTTTGTCTCTTGAGTAGATTAATAGTACAATTCATCAAAAAGAAACTGAAAAAGTGGCATTCTTTAGCTGCATTTTAATTACCTTATTTTAATTCTATTGTTTCCAGAAACACAATTTTCTATAAGGGGTAACGAAATATACACATTATATTATTATGAACAGATTCTTAAGAAACCAAAAAAGAAAAAGACATCTTCCATCCTTCTCAGTACCAATGGAGTTGCATTTTCTGAAAACCAAAAGAATAATTCAAAATATCATTTCCAAAGGAGCACATTGTTTTCCGTTGTTAGTGAAAGGTAGCATTCCACGTTTAGGAATTCAGTAGTTGGTGATTTCCTGAAATAGACAGTGTTGAAGCAGCTGCTTCTGTCATTTTCTCCAAAACCACCATCCAAGCCATCACCAAGAAAAATAGGTAATTAATACAAGATTACAGCTAGAGCTTTCTGTAAGAAAAATATACTAAGATCTCTAGCAGGCAGCTCTAGCTAACAGGATAACAACCCTCTGTACAGTCTGGCTGTGTGTTGAATTTTTGATGGATCATAATTGCCACATTATTTTTGAGGGTTCAAGTGTGGGATCTCACTAAAGTTTTTTTAGAAGGAATGAAGAAAAATAGGCTCTTTGAAAAGAGAGCTGTTGAGTTTCAAATGTCTGCTTTAGGATGAGAAGACCAACAACCTCAAAATGTTCCTAGATTTCACTCAAAGCCATCTTTGGATGGTGATTTTGGAAGATGAAATCTACCCAAGGGGACAGGCAGCCACAGGCATAAATAATCTTCATAGCTGCTTGCTTTTAGATATATTGTATTCCTTAATAAAAGTTCAAAGGAGGAGAGGAGAATCTGCCACAGGTACTGATTAACTCACTGCTGACTATTATGAACATTTTTTTTCACAGTTCTATAATTCTAAAATTAAAGTCACTGTCATAATAACATAAAAGAGAAAAATAGTTTAAAATTGTCTTAAAATTAATACTTGCTAACCCCCTATTTTAGGGGCTATCACAGGCTGCAGCTAGAACGCTACAAGACAAAGTTAAGGTGATGTACTATACTGAGTTCTTGAATAATTTAGATGAAAAAGAAGAAAAAAAGAGACCAAGATTTTGGAAGCGACACAGGTAGAATGAATTACAATTGCTAAATTTTACTATATGTACATTCTGGTGCTCTCAAACCAAGACAGCTTATTTATTACATTTAATTTATAACCTTCAGAAAACAGAGAAACTATTTTTCAATATTTAGAACAAATTCAGACAAACATTGCGTGCCACCTCCTAAAACTGATAAGGGTTCTTCTTTCTATTTCACACTATTGAGTGTGTGTTTTACTTGTTTGGGATTTGATTTTTTCATATACCTGCACAGTTTTTTGAAAACTGCCTTCTCTAATGCTATGTCTGTTATTTAAAAAATATTCTCACAAGTCTCTAGGATGATGATTAGGTCATGAAAATGCTCTGAGTTTTTTTAAAAGTCTATGCACTGTGACATTTGTTATTGCTCTGTGATGTCAATGGACAGATGGAAAGTAAAATTAAGTATCTGTACATATAATCTGACAGTTCAAATAATTATTTGCATAGGCTTTTGCATAATATCTATTGCCATATATTTTTTCATAACTCCTCTCTGTCTAGAAATAATTTGGTTTTATCTGTAATATTTCAATAGGAAAACTGCTAGGAATTATGAACTGAAGAAAATTTTTAATTACTTCTAAAAATGAAAAAACCCACATTTTTATATGGTAGACAATAGATTTTATACAACTTTTGAATCTTCTCTCTTAGAAGTTAAAGTAATTGGAGAGACTGCTTCTGCTCTTTTACAAGCATTTATTGAAGCTTCTTCAGAAGATTGATTTTGTGTCAGTATGTACATTTCATTAGCTGAAAAAAAAGTTAAACAATTTTAGACAGCTTGGGGAATGGTTGAATGTGTTTTGAACTCTGTATATATGCTGAAGCATGAAAACAATACAGCAGCCTGAGAGACTGTCTTTGCAGTGTTTGGCTTTTACTTTTGCTGAGGTTTTTTTGTATTGTTTGGGTTTTTTGCAGAACATGATGCACTGGAAAATACTTTCTCGTACATTGCCAACCCTAAAATGATTACCATGTTCTGTAGTATAAGAAATTTGAGAATCATTTTGAATAATTCACAGATTTGGAAGAATTTTTTTTAATGAAATGGAATTTTGACATACAGCTAAAAGAATATAAGTGTAATGTAGGTAGTATGAAACACAAAATATAAACCCTATTGGACTCTGCTTTACCCTCAACCATCTATATGCAGCAGCTGAAAAGAACATATTTGTGTACATTCGCAATAAGGTTTTGCCAAAGACACACTGACTTTATGTGTAGAAAGGATAAGAAGTACTCTTATTTGATGTATGTCTTGGATCTATTTTTGTGCTTGTTTTCTCTGCAAGGTTTCTAGGTTTGCTCATTTTGAGTGTCATCCACCCTGGACTGTTACTCATTCCGGTATTTGCCTTTGCCATCTTCTTGTTAACTTCCACATTCAATCAGATCAACAGTTACCTGTCCAGGATGCTGTCTAGCTGATCCATGACAATGAAGTGAATTTCTTTCACATATTCTGTAGGAAAAGCTTTACACAGGAAGGACTAAATAAATTGTGAATGACATAAAGTACAATTCTCTCACGGCATTCCAAATTCTCTCTTGTGAAATAATTAGCTGACTAGGCAACACTTGTCACTATCTTTCAGTAAAGCTAGGATCCTTAATTAAATTCACTGAGCAATTTTTGTGGGTGAATATTAGTAGTAGAGAGTACAGTAGATTATGGTAGAGTGAAAAGAAATTTGCTGTTGTTTTGGGAGGAATTTATATAATTTTATTTTCTTGTAGGTTTTTGGAATAGCATTAGAGCTAAACAATCTATGCTATTTGGGGAATTATGCTTGAAATTTTAAAGCTTATATTGATTCCAGAATA
This sequence comes from Apaloderma vittatum, assembly GCF_000703405.1. Classification (NCBI taxonomy): domain Eukaryota; kingdom Metazoa; phylum Chordata; class Aves; order Trogoniformes; family Trogonidae; genus Apaloderma; species Apaloderma vittatum. The sequence goes on from NW_009725643.1 coordinate 9,134, forward strand.
GAAATTCAATTATCTCTATTGCTTATGAGGTTATTTCATTTCTAAGGAAGTAAAAGAAAACACACAAATTAAACATATAAAACCATGCAGGGAATAATCAAATAAATCCATTGTTCTGGCAATGACATAATTTCCAGTAATATACGGGCATATCACGCTAAAAGTCCCATACACATAAAAGTATAACCATGTAGGTTATTTGTATAAAGAAACCTGACTTTTAGCTCTAATGGCTGAATATTGTTATATATGTTACACTTATTTGCTAGCTTTATGTAAAATAATTTGGAGGTTCATGTGATTCTCAGGAAGATGGAGCCAGACTCTGATGTCCAGTGACAGGACAAAGGGCAATGGGTGCAAGCTGGAGCATAGGAGGTTCCACAAAAACTTTAGGAAAAACTTTTTCCACTGTGAGAGTGATGGAACACTGGAACAGGTTGCCCAGAGACTTTGTGAAATTTCTTCTCTGGAGACATTAAAAACCCACTTGAATGTGTTCCTGTGTGACCTGCTGTAGGTGATCCTGCTTTGTCAGGTGGGCTGGACTAGATAGGTTCCTCTGAACGTCTAACATTCTGTGATTCTGTGTGATTGATTCTGTATAATTCATGCCAAACATTTGTTTCCTTTGTTACTTAACTCCTTTCTGCCTTAGTGACAAGCATTAACCTGTTGCCATTACCTTAGCAATATCTCTGGTTTTCTTCCCTAATGTTATTATTAATGTTATTGTTCTCCAGCTCTTCCTTCATACTACAAGCATTTCTCTTGACATTTTCTGACACCCAGCTACTCACATGTCACTACATGGCCAGGTTTCCAATCGAGGACACGCATAACTGTAGCTGTCTCTACAGTTATAGTTTATTTGCAATTATGTCTCCATCAGGTGCACACTTCTGAAATGACCATTCTAATAATTCCTGTGTACTGCAACTTTGCTCATGGTGCCAAAACAACCTGGACAGTGCAAAGCAGTGTCTTTCTCATTAAACTAAGCTTGAAGATGCTCTCCAACACACGTAAAGTACTGTAACTCTTAATGAGCATTCAGTCCACTAAAATATATATAATTTCTTGTTTTTGTCTAGATCTGTTTGGGTTTGTTTTTTGTTGAGGTGCTTTTTGTTTGTTGACTTGTGGTTTTTTGGTTGGTTTAGGGTTTTTTATGTTTTTTTTTGGGAGGCAGGTGGATGTGGTCACTACCTTAATTAGAAAGAAATTGGCTTTTATAATTGTGACTAAGTCAGAATGCATCTCTTTCATTGTATTTTGGACTGAGGTGCAAATTGAAAACACAGTGCTACAGCTCCAGGAAAGTTTATCCTAGTTACCCAGATATAAAGAAAAATTGTACATAAGCCAAAGGGTGAAACAGTATTATAATCACAGTCTAATGACCAAGAAAAACTTAAAAGCACATCAAACGTGCCTAGAGGGTAAAACGCATAGAAACTTGAGAAATGTTACCGTGTGGGAGATCTACCAGACCTAGCAAGCAATTTTTTTTCTTTGCCAGAGGGAAATCCTATGGCAACCTATGGCAAAGAAGAATAATCATCCTAGGTGACAAAGTGTATTAGTGAAAGCATAGCATCCAATTTCCCAGGTTTTTAGACAATGTTGTTTTTTCATACCTAGTATATGTATTTCTTCTGCATCTCAGAAGCACACCACTCAAATGGTATTTTTTGTCACTTACTAGCTCAAAAGCACAAACAGTTTGTAAATAATATCTTGAGATAATGTATCAACTAGGGGGTTTCACTTAGGGAAAACTGGCCAAAGAATCTTGTTAGTGAACTATGGAGTGTGAGATTCAGAACAACACTTTAAAATAATGTTGGATAAATGTGAATTGACTCATGTATTAAACTGATCTGTTACTTGCACTAAAGAATAAATCAGCAAAGTTTTGAATCATATGCTCAGTCATATTTTTTGAAATTGTCCTTTTTACATTGCTTATGCCAAACATAGGAAACTTTACCTCTGTGTCAGTGACTTGATTTTTTTTGATCTTTATACAGTCTATAAAAAGATCAAATCTAGAAAGCTTGGATGTTTCAAATTTAGAATATTTGTTTTGTTTCAATAGTGCATTTTTAAATGATTGCTTAAAAGCTAACCTGGAAATTTATTTATTTATTAAGGACACTTTTCTATGTCCACTCCTCCACAAATTCAACTAGAATTCACCTGTATTTTTTGATTGACTTTATTCTACAGCAGATCTCTCCATCTTAAACAAATACAAGATTGAAAGGATACAAATGTTACAAGCAGAGTATTGAAGCACAGAAACTGCTGTGTTCCTCTATGTTTTCTCACCTCAGTATACTTGAGAAGTCTCCTGAAATCAGATTTTAAAAAGTATTCAGACACAGAAAATCTTACTGCTGTCAAAAGTAATTTTCAAAGCATCTGTGGTGGTTTAGGAATTCTAATTTCTTTTAAAACTGCCCTGAGCTATCTAAGTGCTTTTGTAAATGCCACCAAGAAAGGGACAAAGGACAGAGCATTCATTCCATGTATGTCAGGCTATTTTAGGAATCTGAACTAAGCTCAATTTTAGAGAGTAATGTAGCATCTTTAGTCCTGCTGGGGCAGAGATGATACCATCAATCCAAATAGCCAGAGTGCACCTCAGCTCTAGGTAGAAGTGAATGGAGCAGAAGTTCTGTCTAGCAGGTAAATAAATTCCTTTAAATTGCTGATAACTGTGGACTACTGTGTGAGACTGGTAAATGCTCTGACAAAGGCCTACATCACCTCATCTTAACATTGTGTACCTAAGTATACTGGAAAATACAGCCTTTCGTCTCAGATAGTCTAAGTCAATTGTTTATAAATAGACATAGCAAATCGTTAATCATGGAATTACTTTGAGGTATATATAACTGAAAATTCTGTCTAATTTCCTTTCTGAGTGAGGTGTTAGTGTTTTGATTACACAGCAGCCATCTCTCACAATGCTGTTAATGACTTTGCTGAAGCTGCTAAGCTCACATGCAACATAAAGATATTTGTGATAAAAATATCTTTCATGAACATATGGAGGATTTGTGTGTGCCTGTGCATATATGTGCATGTATTTCCATATTCAGTGGTCACTATGATGTATTTTATATGTATATACCCTCATACATATGAAAAGACATGCACATGTATAGGTATATGTGTGCTAATTCAAATAGCTTAATGTAAGAATGCATTACTTTGCCCAGGTATTGAGAGGAAAGTATTAATTTTCCTAGAGTTTGTTTCTGATTGGCAGTTTATTTTCATGAGAGTGCATGAGGCTAATGGTAAAAATAACCCACAGAACTCACTAGCACTACATACATTCAAGTACCTAATATACAGTTTAAAAGGTCAAGATGTTATAATTGTGTAGAAGCAAGTTTGTTTTGATTAACAGTAGTAGGAACATTACTTCGAGTTTAAAACAGGACAGTGAAAGTTATTACACAAGCTTTCAAAGTTAAGGCTGTCTGAATTCCCTCTGTAATATGGACATTGCAGTAAAGTACAGAGGGAGTAAAATATGTAAGTATTCTGGTAGATGATGGCCTGCAAGTTGTTTCACAGCAAGCACTTCATAATCTTTATTAATGCCTCATTTGTTAATCTTAGTTATGGGTAAATCTTTAGATGAATTTTGTGCATTATTCATGCAATGATTTCATGCTTGTGCTGCTACAGAATATCTTAGTGTGTAATAAAATATGCATTTTACTTGCTGTGCAGAAAACCACACGTGTAAAAGGAACACTCACATCTTTTATTCTGAGATATACTAAGAAGTCAACATGACAGTATTTCCAGTTGAAAGAGGGAAAGGATCAAGCTTTAAGGGATCCAGTCTACATTAAGTAGTAGGTTGGCTTCACATCACAACCAAATTGTGGATCTGTCAGTAGAACATCCCAGCTTGTTTTTGGTCAATATATCCTGTGTGCAGGAGATGGAAGGAGAGCAGAGTGGAGAAAAAGACCTCAAGGGATATTTGAATTTGCTTGATACTGAATGAGGGCAGAACCAGAACTCCATAGCTGGGTTTAGGTCCTGCAGGTCACTTCCAGATTCATCATCTCAAATATACCCAAATAAGGTTTAGTTTTGTAGTGAGCATGAAATTATTAGTCTCTTTTCCTGCTCTACATGGCCAAGTTAGGCACTCAGATTTCCTATACAGGCCACAGGAAAAGACAGAAGCCTTAAGAAAATATTATGTGAATGTGCATAGTGGGTGAGGAACTAGTTAAAATGATTTCTTCAGGATAGATTTTCTCTCTACTATTTTATCAAACTGAGTTGTATTTTTAGATCTACCTTTAATCTTGCAATATTGTATATCTTTAATAGTGCCAGTGCAGTTGCATGGACTAGTGGACTACAGGCTCATTGAAAATGGCATATCCCAGAAGTAGAAATTTGACAACAGAATTTAATGACTTTTTTTAACTTGGTGGTAGCTTGAGTGAGAAATTTAAAATATTAGAAATATTACTTTATTTCTCTAGAACATCTGAAAAAAATAGCAGAGAACCTCTGTGTATGTACTTGTTCTCTGAAAAGACAAAAACTCAGATTTTCTTGTGAGCTTAATGACAAAAAAATCTATCAAATCCAGTAATCCAGTAAACATTCAAAACAATAAAAAAATAGTAAAGAGTCAAAAGCTCCTGGTAGTGATTTTGATTAGGAAGGGGTAGGTCGTAGTAATGGTTTGGTTCTAGTTAATTGGGAAGCTAAAGCAACAATGTCCCAGAATGAAGCTTCAGTCTCCATGTCCTGAAGTGTCTATGATTTTATTCATGAATAAGAAAGGGAAAGTCTGAAAATTTTAAAAAAAAGAATTGCCAAAATAACTTTTTAAAAAATTTTATTAAAAATTTCTGTTATAAAAATTTAAACAAAAAAGACTACAAGTACAGACCTCAAATTTAGATTTTTTTTTGTTTCTAACAGCATGTCTGAAAGAAATTGCTGTCCCAGTTTAAAAATAAGTAATTATTGCGGAAAGAAATTCTGTTTTGATTTAATTAAAAGAAGTACCAAGGAACTAAACTGTAATTCCAGTTTTATAACAATTTATAGTCATATTAAATTTTTATTAGAGTTTCTATGCTATTTCTCAATTCAGTATCCATAAAATATGTTTTTCTACTGTTTGTAATACGCCGTATATGTAACGTTCACATTTTTCTTTCCTGTCACCAGAATATTAACAGCAATTAAAGATATCATTTTCCAATAGAACCTATTTTGAAGCACTATCATATTGTTTCCTAGGAAGATAATGCCAAAATAGATAAACTTCACAAATCAATTCTCCCAGCCACTGTGATTCTTATTCAGGTCCTGTGAATTCTGTGAACACGTATTTGGTTAGAAAGTTTGTCTGAATCCCTGACTTACATGGCTCAAGGCTGATATAGTACAGGGCTCTAAACAAAACTGTGATGAGTGGCCTAGACTATGAAAGCACCTTGTTTCTGGCATGTCTTCAGTTAAAAATCAGGTGGTAAAGGAATATGCTATTGTCCCTGAGATAAATGATCATTTTTTAAAAGTTTGATTGCTGCTGACCTAGGTAATATTTGCAACAGCTCTACCTAACAGCACATTGACAAGTGTTCTTCAAGTAGAAATATTCTCAATTTCCTTCAATTTTCCTTTTAAATCGTTCTCTGATGTACATAAAATAATTTTCTAACTTCAAAGAAAGGCCTTTTCTATTATTCTTGAATAATTTTACTATTATTTTTGAATGAGGATGATAAAATGAACTAAGTACATAACGTTTGAGAACATTACAGCTCAAAGAACTTCATAAACATCTCCTTCAATTCCCCCATTTTACTCTGGAGCACAGTGACACTGAAAGTAGTCAAGTAGCTTTTTGTAAAGACCTGATTCCAATCCAAGGAATTAACAATTCACCGTGTTTTTAAGGAGATACTCTGCAGTAGCAGTTAAGAATAGATCTTAATTCTCATGACTCACAGTCTCATCAACAGAAAGCATCTGCTTCACCATAGCGCTGACAGCAAGTGCCAAAACTCACTAGTCCTTAAAACCATGAATGCTATGGTCTAGCAAGAGTGTGAAAATCTTCATCAGATTCTTCGTAGTGAACTACTTTTTTGTAGTAAACCCAGAGGGTTGTCTTTAAATGGATTTTTTCTCACATTTTTCACTAAAGTCACAGAATCAAAGTCCCTGACAATGCTTTGAAAGTATACCTTTACAGTTCTGACAGACTTAACTGTCTTACAAAGAGTGATCAATTGTGAGCATTTTAAATCTTCAAAAATATATCAGAGTATCTTTTAATTTCTGGCTTCTTTTTGGCACCTAAAAGCTTCATTGTAGTGTAGAATGGTAGTAATGAATGAACTAAAAGTTCTCTCTAAGAGGTCTCTCTGGTAGCCTGTTTTTCTGCTAGCTTGCCTTTGCAGCAAGAAAATACTTTCTGCCTGAGAACTTCTGATCTGGAAGACTGGAACCTACTCCAGGGAATGGGAGAGAGAACCATGTGGTGGTAGTTTGATCCGGGTTCCTTCACTGACACTTTTCATAGCCTGTATCAGAAAGCAGTTAAATGGGTACCCTAAAGTACTAGTATGAGTTATTATTATCTGTTTGTACAGTGCATTATTGACTGTAGACAGCCCACAACTCAATTCATTCCATAATCTAGTGGTAAGACAATTCTCAGAGGGTAAACGGGTTCAAGATTGTGTACTTAATCAAATATAATTTAACATAAGTTAAGGGAAGTACAGTAGAATGGTCTGGTAAGAATCTTAAAAAGGCTTCTACTCAACCTTACATACACCCATGAATAGAAATAAAATGCATTGGCAACATCTCTAGCCCATTGCTGTTTCATGCCTCATTCTCCTAATTAACATGATCACTGATTGGAAACAGTTAGCCAAATGAATGGTCTCGCTCTTTAGAATGAAGCTAATTTTGCAGTTCTGAGCTTTTTGCCATTAGGCTATCAGTATTATTCTCCATTTCTTAATGTCTGCCTGGACTTGGTCCACACACAATAGAAAGCTGGACTCCAAAGCTGCTGTAAGTACTGGCTGGGGATTCTCATTTCATCCAGCTTCAGAGATGGCAGTGCAGTTTTCCAGACATGTTCTTTAAAACAGAAGATGAATAAGTTATAACAGCCTTGAATATCTGTGGAATCACACACATTTGGTGCTATAGATAAGAAAGAATTATACGTTAAATCTGGATGTTTGGGGAGAGACTTGTCTAGGCTGATGGATAAGCCAAAAGCTGGAATCTGTCCCAGTTAGCAGGGAAGAGATGGCTTTGTCAGCTCCACACTATTTCCTTTATAGTCATATTCATTAGCATAATAGCAAAAAAGTTATTTTGCCAAAAGAGTAAGAAAAATTATTTTATACCCCTCAAAAGTGTTGTGTTTGTTGTTTGTTGTGTTGTTTTTTTTTTTAATCTAGTTTCAATAGCATATCTTTAACGAGTCTGTTGGCTTCAAAAGGTGACAGTGTATTTACATTTTATTGTTTCTCTTACTTTCAAAGACTTTTCAACAGCAGCATTTTATACTTTGTCTTTCCTCAAGCTTTATAGTAATTTCTCTTTTAATTATGTAATAACAATAAATATCAAACCTAAAGCCTTTGTTCCTCCATTACAATAAAATACAGACTTCAGTCCTGGTGCTTGATTTACTCTGTGATCGTGTAATCATGGCAGGAGCCAACCGTTAACATCTGTAGAACTGACTACAAATGTGCTTGCAATTTTCTTTCTTATCTGAAACTTTCAAAATGCTTCTTTATTACGATTCCCTCATGCTCTCCTGTGACATTAGCAAGTCTTTTTAAGAATTCATTGACATTAAAAGTACTAGAGGATAGATATTTTTGTATTTAGCATTTTACAGTTTTTATTTTCAATAGATTAAAATAAATTTTAAAAAATCTTTGAGGATACCAGAAAAGGCAGAGAACTCTCATACACATCTCCAAGAAATCAGTGTAGTCTTCAAGCAGGATCACACGAAGTATCAGAGGTCCTCCAATATAAAAACTAAAAGTAGTCTATGTAATTTAGAAAGTTTTTCAGCAGCTTTTTGTCTCCATGGCTTTATTACAGTACTTTATTAAAGGAAGATGTGCAATAAATCATCAGAGAGACTAGCAGTCAGATTTAAATATGCCAAAAACTATGAACAGTAGACAAATTGATAATAAATTATATCTGTGTTAATGTCATGGCTCCTGCTTCCTAAAGACCATTTGACAACTACAATGGAAGGAAGTAAACAAATATTAAAGGAAGGTGGGTTATGTAGATTTCTAAATATCATTACCTGAGAGATCCTGCTTTTGCCTGTCAAAGGAAAAAACTAAGGTCTGAGAGTCAGGTCTGTTTTGCCTGATTATTGCAATGTGACTTCTAAAACTGTTTTTTACTGTTTATGATGTGTGAAACTCCAGTTATCTTAGGTTCTGAAAAAGTTTGTGTAAAGTGCATTCTGTTTACCTGATAATTGGAAATGTCAGATGTGAGGATCTGAGCTGAAAGAAAATAAAAAAAGGGGTGATTTTTTCTAAGTCATTTAGATTTACCATATGAAAGATGGAAAAGATTAGGAACATGAATCACAACAAATTTAATGTTTATTTTAATATATCTTAATTTATGCAGTTTTAAATATCAACTTTTTAAAGTAGAGGAAAGGAAATTGTGTCCCAAAACTGTTCTTTAAAAAATAGTATTACGGAAACACACTCAGTTGAGTACTAAATCTGCAGTCTTCAAAATTCTATATTTTAGATATGTTGAGAATTCTTTAGATATGTTGAGAAAGGTGATCAATCTTGCTGAACTGCGTAGGAACTATTGATGCTGTTCATCTCTAGTGCTTCCTACAATAGTATGTTTTTGACATTGATCTTAAATGATATTATGAACCTATCTGAAAAATAAAAGTAAGTTAATTCATGTTAAGATCAATAGAATGCACTAGTCAGGCTTACATTTCTGCTTTCAGTGTGAAGCTTCAAAAACAACAGTCTAACCTCTAACATTTGTGTGTATTGAAGTCCTTCAGTGTTGTATTTTTATATGCCTCTTCTATCTTTAATGTATACAAAAGAAACCTTGCCCTTTCGAATGTTTTCATTTTCTTATTATGGGAAGAGAACATTTTTTTCCAGGAGAAAAAACTTGATTGACTTTGCCTTTGTATCTCGACAAGATTTGTTAGCCCAGTAAAATTTAGTCAGAGGTCCACAGTTGTAATAAAGTCATACAGTTTTTGATATACATGTGTACAAAACTGATCACATGCTGCATGTGAAAGCATTGGCACTGATTTTCTGGTGTAGTCATAATTTTTAATATTATTCTCTTGCTCGGATTTTATCCATTGAAAAGTTTTTGCTTGTTTGGCTACATAAGCAGATGTTTTCAATCAGTATAATGCTGATAATGATAACCCATCACTTCTGCTAGATATTGCAGAAAATATAGGCGCTAACCATGTATCCGAATATAGTTACTCAGAAAGGACAAAAAAAAAAAGCTGAAATTTCGTTCTGCAGAGGACAAAGAAATGGACACTTAAAAAACTTTCAGAAGTGATGTTTTAGCACCAAAGGATGCATCAGATTTTAAGACTCGTTTTGTCCTATGTTGGAAGGCAACTGGCAGTGGATCCATTCCTCATTTTGTTTTGTTTGCACACACAGCTTTTGCTTTACCCATTAAACTGTCTTTGTCTCAACCCACAAGTTTTCCTACATTTACTCTTTCAATTTTCTGCCTCATCCCACAATGTGGGGAGTGAGCAGGTGGCTCTATGGGACTGAGCTGCCTACCAGGACTGCACCATGACATGTTAAACACTGTTCTGACAATTCTTCTGTTTTACTTGTAAAATCTATATTTTTTCAGTGACAACAGAGTATACAGAGAGTGTATTCTTTGTCCACAGCTGTAATGAGAAAGTGGAAAAGCATTCTGGAAACTATAACTTGAGATTTCCAGAAATGTTCTGAACATCTAAGGCCTTGAATTACAGGAACACATAAGCTTCAGCAGGTTGGAAGAGAGGGCCTGTCCTTACTTGCTTATAATTGCATGCTGCATGTATTTGTATAGTTATAAACACAAGATGAATTTCCTCATTGAAATGTAAGAAGATATAAAGATAAAAATAACTTCCCTTAGGAAACATTGCCTTCCCTTACTAGGTACAGTTTTTGCTTTAATAATTACAAGGTCAATTAAAAGTCAACATGAAATGAGAGCAATATGCAAGAGCAGCTAATATTGACTAAACTACTTAAAGCACATTGTTCTCAGACTTACAAACAAAAACTGTTCCAACCACATAAATAAGAGTGATGAAAGTGTGATATTTGCATACATCAGATAAAATATCTGTAGAAACAGATACTAGTTAAAATGATGACACGGAACCAGGTATAGTTCAAGGTCCTTAGAGGTGAATATCTCTTTCTATGAAAATATCTTTTAAAATCTAATAAAACACTAAACCACCCAGCACAGATCTTGAAACCCGTGTATGTAATCAGAAGTTCAGCTGACTTCAGAGGAATCCTTTCTCCCAATTTACAAATCTATATAATCCTATTCTGGCACTGTAATATATCTCCAACCCACAGTAGCTATTTCTGCTCTCCTAAACCCTCTCCATGGTTTTACATATCACATGTCTCATCTGAGTGTTTTATATATATTTATGCACAGCCTATAATTGGTGAGCTTGGGCTCTGCAGTCAGTCTTTGACTGTGGCTCATATTATGTCCGTTTGCAATGTAGTTTGATGAAATATAACTGTTAGATACCCTGGATGCCTTTTGGCACATCACAGAGTTTTTAGCCTCTAGCTCCTGGTTTCAGGATTCTAGAACAGGATGCATATCCATATGTGAACAAGTAGAGTGTGAGGTGTGAGCCCTGAGGAGTTCAACACCTGTTTTGGAGGACTTAAGGAAACTAGGTTAGCTGCCAGCTGATAAGCATCCAGTTCCTGTCCAGAAGGGTTCTAAACTGATACAGTCTCTACTCAGGAACATGTTTGCCTTTTTTAGGCTTCAACACTAGTGGCTATGTTTAATGGCAGTGTTGTACATCTATACTCTTGGGGAAGAGTGGCTGAAAAACTATTGGAAAAGGACCTGGAGGTGTTGATTGACAGCTGGCTGAACATGAGCTAGCAGAGTGCCCAGGTGGCCAAGAGGCCAATAGCATCCTGGCCGGTATCAGAAATAGTGTTACCAGCAGGAGTAGGAAAGTGATTTTGTCCTTGTGCTCAACACTGTTGAGACTGCACCTCAAATCCTGTGTTCAGTTTTAGGCCCCTCACTACAAGAAAGACATTGAAGTGCTGGAGTGTGTCCAAAGAAGAGCAACAAAGCTGGTGAAGAGTCTAGAGAATAAGAACTTCTGAGAAGCACCTGAGGGAGCTGGAGTTGTTTAGCTAGGAGAAAAGGAGGCTGAGGAGAGACCTTATTGCTCTCTACAGCTGCCTGAAAGGAGGTTGTAGAGAAGTGGTTGTCAGTGTCTTCTCCCATGTAACAAGAAATAGGAGACAAGGAAATCTTAATTTGTGCCAGAGGTCTTTTAGATTGGGTATTAGGGAAAAATTTCTACACTGAAGAGGTTGTTCAGCATTGCAACACGCTGCCCAGGGAAGTGGTTGAGATATTTAAAAGATGTGTGTAGATGTGGTGCTTATGGACATGGTTTAGCAGTGGGCCTGGTATTGCTAGGTTAATCATTGGACTCAATGATTTTAAAAGTCTTTTACAACCAAAATGATTCTATGGTCCTATGATTCTGTGGTATCCCATATACATATTGCTCATGTCAAAAAAAGTGCACAATGTACTTCTACTGGTAACAGGCTGCATGGTATATGGGCTGTAAACTGCTGAATGCACTTATCTGAAAAATAAAACAGTGGCCACAAGCAATGTATCCCAATAGAGATTTACACTCCTACACTGATTCTACTTTCTCCTCTCTGGGAACTTTTTTAACTCTTCAGAATTACTTCCAAAAGTCATGAAATTTGGGACAAGAGTGAGCTCAGCCCAAGTTGCACTGGATAGCATACTTTGTGTCAATGTTTCTATCTTACTGTTAACTTCTTTTCCACATTATTATTTTCCACTTGCCAGCTCCGCCCGGCAAGTCATAAAGAAAGAACCGAGTACCTGTGGACCAGGATGAAAGGAAGGGTAGGAGACTTTACAATGGGAGTGTGCTACAGGCCACCCAATCAGGGAGACCAAGTGGGCAATGCCCTTCATAAGCAGATAGGAGTTGCTGCTCATTCACAAGCCATGGTCCTCATGGGGGATTTTAACCATCTTGACGTCAGTTGGAAAAACAACATGTCAGGGAATAAGCAATCCAGGAGATTCCTGAAATGCATTGATGATAACTTTCTTCTCCAAGTGATAAAGGAACCAACAAGGAGAGGTGCCATGCTAGATCTCATTCTCATCAATAGGGAAGAGCTGGTGGGTCATGTGAAACTTCTGGGTAGCCTTGGCTGCAGTGACCATGAGATGGTGGAGTTTGAGATCTAAGGGCAGCTAAGAGGGGGAAGCTCAGCAAGCTTGAAACCCTTGATTTCAGAAGAGCTGACTTTCACCTCTTCAGGAACCTCCTTGGTAGTTTGCCTTGCGATAAAGCCCTGGAGGGGCTGGGACTCGGAGAAAGCTGGTTGACTTTCAAGGATCATCTCCCCCAAGCTCAAATGCATCCCTAAAAGGAAGAAATCAGGCAAAAACACCAGGAGACCTATATGGATAAACAAAGAACTCCTGGCTAAAATCAAATACGAAAGGGGAACACACAAAATGTGGAAGTAGGGACTGGTAACCTGGGATGATTGCAAGGAAGTTGCTCGTGTAATCAGAGACCAGGTTAGAAAAGCTAAAGCCCTGACCAAGTCAAATCAGGCCAGTGACATTGGAAATAATAGAAAAGGATTTTATAGGTAGGTAAGAGAAAAAAGAAAAGTGAGAGAGAATGTGGGGCCTCTCCAGAAGGATACAGGTGACCTGGTTACTGGGGACATGGAGAAGGCTGAAATATTCAACAACTTTTTTCCTCAGTCTTCACTGGCAACCACTCGACCCACATCATCCAGATCACAGAAGGTGTTGTCTGGGTCTGGGAGAGTGTAGAACGACCCAGGGTAGGAGCAGAACAGGTCCAGGAG
>NW_009725644.1:0-3359 GCF_000703405.1 Apaloderma vittatum
GCCGGTAACGCGGGCGGCAACTGCCGGCGCTGCTGCTGCCTCGTGAAGCTTCGCTAACGGGCGGTTAGAGAGGGGAAAGCCCCGGTCACGGCGTCTGTCCGGCCCATGGAGCAGGCTCCCCAAGCCCGCGTGGGACCACGCGTCCTTCCAGCCCTTATCCCAGCATCCCTAAATCCCACCTGCATCCCTACATCCCAGCTGCATCCCAGCATCCCAGCTGCATCCCTACATCCCAGCTGCATCCCAACATCCCCTCTGCATCCCAACATCCCGCCTGCATCCCTACATCCCACCTGCATCCCAACATCCCATCTGCATCCCAACATCCCACCCGCATCCCTACATCCCACCTACATCCCTACATACCCTCTGCATCCCTACATCCCACCCGCATACCTCACCTGCATCCCTACCTCCCACCTGCATCCCAGCATCCCACCTGCATCCCTACATCCCACCTGCATCCCAGCATCCCCTCTGCATCCTGACATCCCACCTGCATCCCGACATCCCACCTGCATCCCTACATCCCACCTGCATCCCAGCATCCCCTCTGCATCCTGACATCCCACCTGCATCCCGACATCCCACCTGCATCCCTACATCCCACCTGCATCCCAGCATCCCCTCTGCATCCTGACATCCCACCTGCATCCCGACATCCCACCTGCATCCCTACATCCCATCAGCATCCCGACATCCCACCTGCATCCCAGCATCCCACCTGCATCCCTACATCCCCTCTCCATCCCTACATCCCCTCTGCATCCCGACATCCCCTCTGCATCCCTAAATCGCACCTGCATCCCAGCATCCCCTCTGCATCCCGACATCCCACCTGCATCCCTGCATCCCATCAGCATCCCTACATCCCACCTGCAGCCCTACATCCCCTCTGCATCCCAGCATCCCACCTGCAGACCTACATCCCCTCTGCATCCCGACATCCCCTCTGCATCCCTACATCGCACCTGCATCCCAGCATCCCCTCTGCATCCCGACATCCCACCTGCATCCCTGCATCCCATCAGCATCCCTACATCCCACCTGCAGCCCTACATCCCCTCTGCATCCCAGCATCCCACCTGCAGACCTACATCCCCTCTGCATCCCGACATCCCCTCTGCATCCCTAAATCGCACCTGCATCCCAGCATCCCTTCTGCATCCCTAAATCCCATCTGCATCCCAACATCCCTTCTGCATCTGAACATGCTGCCTGCATCCCAACATCCCACCTGCATCTCTACACCCCATCTGCATCCCAACATCCCATCTGCATCCCAACATCCTCTCTGCATCCCAGCATCCCAACATCCCATCTGCATCCCAACAACCCTTCTGCATCTGAACATCCTGCCTGCATCCCAACATCTCACCTGCATCCAAAAACCCCCAAACCCTGTCTGCAGCCCCAAATCCTCTCTACATCCCAACATCCCTTCTGTGTCTCAAAATCCCACCTGCACCCAAAAATCCCACCTGTATCCCAGCACCCTGGCTGGATCCCAACATCCCAGCTGCATCAGGGAATCGCATCCAGACCCTCCGAAGTTTTTTCTCCTGCCAGGGGTAAAACGAACTCTTACCACCCTCAACTCTAAGCACCGAAGCCCTGGAGAAGCTCAAACAGTCAAAAGGAACCTGTATTTTTAACACACCTTGAAGTTTGAGTAACAATTTTATGCACCAGGGATCGTGCCCGCCGTGAATCAGCGGTATTCCCTTTAAATCGCTGTACCTCCTCCCAGATTCAAGTATCTGCAAAACTTAATCGGTATGAAAACACGCTTATTAGTGCTTTTTGCTTCAGAGTAGAGAGAATCTTTCACCTGTTTTAATTTTAGGTCAAGATCTACTCAGGATGCAGTTCTAGGGGTTTAAAAAACAGCTTTAAAAAGCTTTATTAACTCGCTATTTACTCGGGTTTTTATAGTCCGAGGCTCAAGTTGTTTCCCTTTGCCTTGAACATTTTATTTCGGAGCACCCGCTGGCAGAACCTTAAAGATAACTCTGCAGAGATCGCCCATGAATTTTTTCTCTTTCCGTAGAAAATAAATCTTTTAAGTGGCTGCTGGGATAATGGGAGTCAGCAAACAGTGCGGCACAGTCAACGCAACTGTTAAAACTTGTACTTCCTGACTTTAATTATCTACAAGAATTCTTGGCCTAATGAGGAGGAAGAAAAGGATTAGTTCCTTTTTTTATTATTTACAAAAAAAATATAGGCAACCCTCAATTAAAGCGATCTGAGGGTTCTTGTTTTCAGGTCTTTGATGCATCTGACAGACCGACTCTAAGTCAGGACGGACTTTATGGGGACGGTGGAGCATCAAAACTCCGTCTTTTTTTTCCCTTTTTCTTCATTGAAGTAATTTTTGTTGCAATGCCAGAAAATACGAAATGTTTTAAAATATTTCCATTGTATTAACACGCTTTTGATTTGTTAAAAAACTCCACATAAACACAGACAACGTAAAAAGGGCCCGCAAAAGCCATAGAACTAAAATGCTCATTTACCAAATTTACCAAATATTTTGTCTCCGAGAAAAGTTGGGTTTGCTTTGTTTTGGGTTTGGTTTTTTTTTATGAACCCTTGCCAAAATAATCACAATTTCCTTCCTCTGTGTCATTTCGACAGAGCGTAAAAAAAATTATTTTGGGAAAGCGTTTGTGGGACTGGGAGGGTACAGACAACCACGAGCGCGCCGACACGGAGCTTTTGAGAAACTATTAAATCATCTTCGAAACCTCAAGGCTTGGGGTGGGAGTATTTCCTCTCCATTCACCGTTTCCCTCTTATTTTAAACCAGCGAGGGAGCGTGCGGGCATATAACTAGTGGGGCACACGTGGTTTGTCTCGGGTGTATTTCTGCAGCAAATACAATTTCCCAAGACCTCCTGGAGCAGATACGACGTGTCTCTCTCCCACACCTGCCCTTACGTTGCTTTACGTTTTGCCTAGTCACGAGATTTTTAAGTTAAATCACAAAACGTTTACGTTAAATACATTACAGACCCTCCCACTCCAGAAGGATGAATGCCCTCGCTCTATTTCTACTTTATCTTTTCATTCCCCATTTCTCTACGTCCACCTACTCGCGCTCGTCCATCTCCCCAGAAGCTTTTTGCTGTCAGTCAAGTGACAACCTCAGTAGGAAGCTCTGTGTGTTCGTGAGCCTCCTGGGGCTCAGCACTAGATGGAGGAGGAAAAAAAAAAAAAAAAGAGGAAAAAGAAGAAAGCTGAGGAGGGGGAAGCACAAGCTCTTCCTTGAGTATGCAATTCCACAGCCTGCAGGAAAAAAAAATTCACCGGGCTCCTCTGGAAAAGCCTTTTCCCACAAAAATTCAATCCCACAC
>NW_009725644.1:3369-4527 GCF_000703405.1 Apaloderma vittatum
TTTCACTAATTGCAAAAAAACCCAAAGAGTGGAAAACCACGCTGGGAAGTTTAACACACACACAGAGTCCCGTTGTCAGAGGGAATAATGCCCCAAAGGTTCAACTTCAGCGGGGTTCGCACCAAAAAGCCGTCGCCGGCTCCTTTGCAGCACAGGTGCTCGGACGTGCCCAGCCCTTCCCACTCCGGATTCATTAATTCTTAACAGATTCATGAGTCTTAAACATTTCCCGATCCATTGCCCGGTGGAATTTATTGTTAGCTATTTGAGAATAACCTCTCCGCGTTCGACACGAGTGAGATTTCGTCCCTTGGGTCACGCCGAAGGCACAGACCACACTAAAACAAAAAAAATAAATCCGGGACTTGAACGTGCATTTCTGCAGACATCACGCTGGCGGAACGATTTTGTTTCAGCTGGGATTAGCTGGAGCTCTGCTGCTGACCTCGATAAGAAAACGATCAGGTCTGGTGCTCATTTGCAAATCCACTCGGCAAAATAAAAAAAAAAAAAATAAAGAAAAAAGGAAAAAGCAAGGTGTAGGCGCTGCAGATTCTTTACATTTCGTTTTCTTCGTCGCAATCACCATCACAAGGTTTTTCCTATTTATTAGCGCCTCGGTGCTGATTACAGGCCCTGCGACGGTGCGTTTATTCGGACCAGGCACGTGTGGCACCTTGGCAGCGCACAGACAGACAGACAGACACACAGATGTTCTGCCTTACCTAACCAACAGCATGGAGGGAAACTAGATAACGGCACCACGACGACGCTCGAAGCAGGAGCTCTTATTCCATCGCTCCCCACAACACAACTCAAATCCCACCGTCGCTCTGAAAATTATTCTGTGCCATTGTCAAGTCCCTGAGAGGAAACCCTGTCACCAGAACTATTTCCAGAGCCAGGAGCACCAACGGCAGAGGGGACAAATATCTGCAGCAGGTTGCTTGCAGCACCAGCACGGACGCTTGGCGACCCGCAACGTGCCTGCCTACATCTTGTCAAGAGGTTACTTAAAGGTGAGCTTAACAGACACCTTAATTATTACAGCCTGCTTCCCAGCATCCCTGGCTTCGCGCCGCTGGTGCTTCTTCCTCACGCAAATAAAGATGAAGATGTAGGATGAGGATGCAGGGATGAAGATGTAGGGATGAAGAT
>NW_009725645.1:0-11190 GCF_000703405.1 Apaloderma vittatum
CTACACTTGCCCTTTTTGAACTTCATAAGATCTGTCCCTGTCCAAACCTCTAGCCTGTCTAGGTCTCTCTGAATGGCAGCACAGCCTTCTGGTGTGTCAGCCACCCCTCCCAAATTTGTGCCATCAGCAAACTTGCTGACGGTGCTCTCTAATCTCTCATCCAGATCATTGATGAATATATTGAAAAGCATCGGTCCCAGCACTGACCCCTGAGGGACCCCACTAGACACAGGCTGCCAACTGGACTCTGCCCCATTGACTACAACTCTCTGACTTCTTCCCTTCAACCAATTAACGACCCACCTCACTACTTGGTCATCCAGACCACACTTCCTCAGTTTACCCATGAGGATGCTGTGGGAGACAGTGTCAAGTGCCTTGCTGATATCTAGATAGACCACATCCACTGCACATCATTCGACAGGTAAGTGGAACTTCTCAATACAGAACATTATGTAAAGGTACAGTTACACAGTTTCCACCAGTACGGTGCCATGTTGCAACAGACATACGCAATGATAACAGAAAACGAAGGAAAAAAGATGATGTGTTTTGAAAATCTTGAGTCAAAAGTAACTCCTTTCAAACATCCCACCAGTTGCTGAGATGGTAAAGATGGCTGAGTCTTTCCTGATTCAGCATCCTCAAATGAGACCAGAAGAGCATCTGAGTGTTTTAATTAATGATGTTAATGACCTAATTCTTGAATACGTTTACATCCGAATAAAGGTATACATGGACAGTTACAGACTTAAGGTGTACAAATCTATAATTACCTTAGTGAGTTAGCAATCTCTAGCTTCATTTTTTCATTTCAGCAAGAAGTATCCTATCTTACTATGCTATCCTACACTTTTTTGATTTTTTTATCTATTTTTTGCACTAAAACATGAATTCAATAATGTCAGCTTGTACATGAGAGAACACGAATCACTTCTAACACACACTTGTAAATGCCAGGAGATACTTTAAGATCAGTAGTGCTACAGTGTTGTAAAATTTTTTATTTTTTTTTAAATCATGCTAGTATCTTGGTCCCTGGATAAGGGGAAATACTACTATTTTCTTCACTCTCTCTATATATAAGCTGAAAATGTTTCATATTCATCTCTCCTTACGGGTCTCTTGCGTCTTTTCAACACCCACCACTCACCCCTTTCATACTTACACCTTCAGGAAAACATTTCTGCAAAAGAAGAACTTCATTTTCTTTAGTATCAGATATGTTAACTCCCTCAATACCTAAGAATATATGTAATATTTATCTTTAATAAATGCATATTTAATTCCTCCTACCTCTTCCTTGGCATATCATCAATAACATCCTGCAATTAGCTGCAGATTTACTCGATTTTATCATCTTTAGAGTCAACAGATGTTGCATATACTACGAGTCACGCTGGTTTTATGTACCTCAGGTATTTTGTGGCAGAACAAAGCGAACCTTGTGTTCTCCAGAGCGCTTCTGCAGACAACTTGAGCATAACTGCAAAATTTTAAAACATAATGCAATACATCTGATCTTCTACAGTGGAGGCTTTTTAAAATTTAGAAATCAGCCTATGGCAGAAATTTGCCCACTCTGCCAGAATTCTCACCAATTCCTCTAGCTATAATAAATCTTAGCAACAGTACTAAAAAGACGGGCAAGAAAATAATGTTGTTTGAAGCCAAACTGAACATAACAGCATTCAGATTCCAAATACTTGCATTTGATTTGAAGTTAGACAGATGCCTGCCTTTCAACCTTCCAACAGAAATACAAAATATTTAACCATGACACGAGGACTGACAGTGGTTACCTCTGACGGTGCTTTAATATCTTCTACCTTGTACAATTGGGACATTGAAATCGAAAAAAGAAAACAGCTTTAAACCTTTCCTCTCCCATCCCGCAAGCTGTGTTCCAACTTCCTGGGTAAAATATAGCTCTCGCCCTCAGCAATTAGGGTGATGTTTAGCTGTATCTGCAGTAACAAGAAGAACGCAAAGAAGCTGAAGGGAATGTCACATCTTTGCCAACCTACCCCATCTGCGCTGCTCTGCAGTGTTCACCATCACCTCCAAACCTGCTGGATCACAAACCTGAATCACTGCTCACCTACAAACACTTCTGACAGAAAAAAACCCAAAACAACTCCCTAATGCGCTCCAGGTCTGCTTTTAGACATCGTGGCACCAAACCTTTTCTGCTACCTGTAAAAGTTCTTCAACCGCCTAAAAGAGGAGTATGATCTATCACTACTAGCTTGGGATCTTTCATGCATACTGACCATTACTTTTTCCAAGAAAAAAATACTTATGTTGTTAAAATTAGGAAGCGCATACACGTATGAAGGTTCAGAATTACCATGGATTAAGATTTTATAAAAATGTCTTTTCAATATAATTAAACATCAATGTAAACAGAAGTCATACTTTTTCTTCTATTATTTTGAATCAGAAAAGAAAAGCTAAGTCTTCTCCAATACGGTATCGATGACATGTTCGAGTTCTACTATTAATAATGCCATACACACACAAAATTAAAAATTAATGTCTTCGGTAGCAGAGTTCAAAATAATGAGCTAAATGTCAAAAATATCAAGATTTTTTTTAAAAGATTGCATATCTGAGGAAGCAAACAGTAAATTCAAACAAGTCTTTCTGTTGTTAAAGGCACAAACTGTTAACAGATGGGTGATAACATTTAATTTAACAAATAATTGTTATTAAATAAATAATGCTGGTATTTTCTTTGTAGAATTACATAATTATCTACAAGCCAATTATTATTACCTACATCTGTCAGCCAATTTTATCTAATAATTGACACAAAAAAAAGTTGAAGAGAGATTTTAAAAAGTGCTGCTTGAAGGATAAAAGATGTTTAGCAATTTTATACTTAAAAATAAAATTGAGAAAACATACAGACTCATTGTGTACTCATGATTCTATCATAATTTTTATTACAGTTCCTCTAATTCTAAATAATATTTAGCCTGACAACAGATTTATCTCAAGCCTCAGGAAGCATAATTTGTGGAATTCAGTGCTGCTAGTTATGAATCATGTCAAGATCAGGAAAGAAACAGATTCTTCTCTAAAACTAACATTACCATTGTTTAAATTAAATGCATTTTCCTTCAGGGGAAAAAAATAATTAGAATTTAAAAGTTCAGGCATAAACAATTTTTCAGTTGCATATACTGAACTCTCTTACAGGAACCCAATCCTGAAGTAAAAGCAATTATTATGCTGCACCAGAATTAACATTTATATTTTTTCCAACCTCCAGAAAGTGTATTTTGCCAAGCAAAAACAAAATAATCAAAAAGTAAAAACAAGTATTTTTCTTTAGCAGAAAATTAAGTGAAGATTCTCAATGGTCTTCAAAATTAACAGTATTGATACACTCACGACTGTTTATCGTTGAAACACTGGAAACCAAGAAGCAGCAGCAGCAAAGAGTCTTGACTGGAAACGTGACAACATGTGTGGTTCTAGTATATAAAGAATTACTGTCAAATATATCTCTCTGTGAGGTATCTCCTCAGAAAGCAGCAGAGTAAAATGATCATCAACAGATGCCAAGAGAGAAGCTGCCGAACTAGCTGTGGTCTCAGCTACGAGCCTCCATTTCTTGATTCTGCCCTTAGGTTAGCCAAGCTCCTCTTCCAACACGGGGTACTGAGCCCAAAGCACAGACAACTCGGAAAGCAGAAGCTCCATGGAGCACCAGTTTATGGTTTAGAAATATTATGAGCAACAGTACTGTTACATTTGATAATCCTTAATTCCTGTTTCTTTTCTATTAACCATAGAATCACTCCCTGAAACTCTGGAAACATTCAGGAATCACTGCTTTCCATGACAACTGAAACACCTCTAGCATGAAGCACCGACTTTGTGTTATGAACCTGCCACATGACAGTTTCATTCAACGCCTTTTTAGTGCTTATACTGGAAGAGAGCAACTGTTCACTATATCTCTTTGGTTTTCCCATAGCATTAATGATTTTATATACTTCCATCATATACCTTCTCAGTCATTTTAAACTCATTTGTAAGGAGTGGCCACTGACTGTTGACTGATGCCTCTACCCTCACCCTACCAAAGGAGCATTTGCCATGGACATCTACACTGGATAATCTTGGAGGTATCAAGTCATGGATTTATCAAATCCTACGTAATCACTTCTCTGACACAAGGGTCTCGACAAAGAGTTATCGACGGTTGGAAGGCACACTCACTAACCTCATCAGCGCTGGCACAGTGTTGAGCCTGATCCTGACCTCTCTGGATTTCTAGCGACTCTTTATGCCATGCAAAGAAAGAAGTTCCAATTTCTACCAACTGAGAGAAACAACCCAAGTTGGTGAATATTCTTCCAAATAAAAATCTAGATTCACTTCATTGATTTCATGACCTTTGCCATTTTATTTGCAAACTAAGTACGTGAAAAGTGGCATTTTTTTAGAAAACTACACATGAACACTTGTAGAAATATAAGAACTCATAGGTACTTTGGGTACACTCTAAAATTACTTTCTGTGTGTTGGAACACAAAATAAAGGAAGGTTTAAAAAAAAGAAAAAGCAGAAACAGCCAGTTAGGGAAATGTTAGAAGTCCTAGATCCAGTAGTACATAACACAGAGACATGTGAGGCCTCTCAGTTGTGTGGCTGGAGATGGTCAGAAAGTAAAGAGCAGTAATAATTGCTCTAGGATACTGGCTTCCCCAAACCAACTTCCAGCAAAGCAGCCAGAGGCACCAGTAACTGGACAGCCACAATATGAAGGTCTCCCTGACTTCATAGATCGTATGAGGACCGTTTGAAGGAGTTGGGTCTGTTTAGTTTGAGGAAGAGGAGGCTGAGGGGAGACCTCATCACTCTCTACAACTACCTGAAAGGACATCATGGAGAGGTTGGTGCTGGTCTCTCTTCTCGGGTAATTAGTGACAGTAGTAGAGGGAATGGCTTCAAGCTTAAATAAGGTACGTTTAGACTAGACACTAGGAAGAAGTTCTTCATGGAAAGAGCTGTGGGATATTGGAACAGGCTCCCCAGGGAGGTGGTTGAGTCGCCATCTCTGGATGTGTTTAAGCATCGCTTGGATGTGGTGTTGCGTGATATGGTCTAGGGGTGAACTTGCAAGTAGGGTTAATGGTTGGACTCGATGATCCCAAGGGTCTTTTCCAACCTGGATGATTCTGTGATTCTGGGATTCCCAAGGCAAGCAGCTCTGCATAGCAGCGGCGCATAGGGGCTCAACACTGGTCAGTCATTCTCAGTACAAAACGTTTTTCTCAAACATTTGGAACACTGAACATCTTAAAGGAACATGGCTGTCTCAGCATTTGCATCACAGCAGAACACTGGACACTGCGGCAGAGCAAGGAGACAGGTGACAGCCCCAGCGGGTGCAGAGTCCTCTGGCTGCAGCTTTCAGCAGAGCGCGCCCGCTGCGCAACCTCTATTACACTACTTCTTTGCATTTCTTGCTGTTTTCTGATCCAGTTAAAGCCATTGCAAGTAATTAAAAAGGCAGGATGAGCTGATTGCATTTCAGAAGGCATTACACGGGTCCTATTTGTAGATAGAATGGTTTATTAGGACTGACTGAAGTGCAGGAACCTGGTGGAGGCTCGTGTTAGCCCTCACTGAGGCAGAGCCTCGCCCCAGATCGGCAGGCAGTGGGCTGCTGGGACGGCTCTGATGGACCTCAGCTCCTTCCCTCTCCAAGGGCAAGCACTTAAAGAGGAAATAAAGCTCTAGGTCAAGGAATTACTCAAGTACAAGTATAAAAAATCCAGCTTTAACAGAATGTCACAGGTTAGGGCTGAGTCACTAGACGCAGACAGACGCTCTCTAACCCTCTCTTCCCCCCGCAAACGGGAAGGAAAAGGGAATGAGGCAGAGAGACTTAGAGATTAGAGAAGAAAAACAACAGCTTTAATGAAATAATGGAAATAACAGTGAAATGATAAAAATAAAGAACTACATACAACTATATACGTAAGCTGGCTCCCTCCCCCGATAGCCATCCCCACTGATCCTGCAGAGCAGGAGGCGCTGGGGAAGCCCCAGGCTCAGCGACAGCAGGAGCTGGATAAAAGGAGCTGGATTCGGGAACTCAGGATCTGGATCACAAGCAGGAGACTGGACAGAGTCCTCCCCTGGACACCGGCCATTGCAGAAGGGGAGAAGAAGGAAGAAGGAAAAGGGAAAAAAAGGCCGAAACTCTCACAGTCACTCAATTTATACTAAATATGTCATATATGGAATGAAATACTCTCGTTGGTCACCTGTCCTGTCTATTACCCCCCAGAGGTGCAACCTTTTACTTCCTTGTGGCCCCTCTCACTACTCGGCACCCCCAGCGTGGCACACAAGAGCCAGCAGTGGCCTTGGTCACTACTGGCATAAGTATAAGCAAGAGCCTTTCTGCACACCAGTCCCAGGTGTTATCACTGCCAGCAGCACACACCGTCTGCAAAAACGTGCTGCTAACTGCAGAAAGTGCAGCCTTTTAGAAGAGACTAAACTGGAAAGTAAAAATCACTAAACAGAATTGGGTTTTTTAGCTCAAACCAGGACACAGAGCTTCCATTTGTTTTACACAAAGGAACTGTGGCCTCTGCAAGGCACTGGCTTTCTTTTTTAAATCTATGTTTGCATGCTGCTATAAATGAGAATTCAAAATTAAACTCATTGCTTGATATTTCAGTAACTGTTTGGAAGCAGCTATTGCTTTCTATTTAATGAAAAATATTTTAATTCCATCATATGAGGGGAAAAAACCAAGTAAGGCCTACCCAATTCCAAAGTACACATCTCCTCTGTTTTCTGATTTGTTAAGGTTTTAGATTTGTGGAGAACTGGATGAAAATCGGACTTCAAAACATTAGATCCCTCCAGAGAGCAACAATTCCAAGTTTCATCTAACTCTTCCAAAGACTCATTTTCATCCACAAAGTTGATTATGCTTGGTCTGACTTTGGTAAGCAGCGTTAGGGATCAAGGCAAATTGCTAAAGTAAGGGAGAGCAGACAGGTCTTCAAAGGCGTTCTAGGCAAGACAGAGCACTCCTCAGGAGCATCAGGCTTCAATAATAAAATTTTGTATTTGATAGCAGGAAATAGGAAAATAATTTCATCGGCTCCTTTAGAGAATGCCAGTTTTTCATTTCCTCATATACAACCATAACAAGTAGTGACTTGAGAAAAGAAGAAAAAACAAAGGACGGGTATATATTGAGAAATAATCACTCAGAGTTCATAAACCACAGCAAATGATAAGGAAGTTTTGTATGAAATCTGTTGCTTCACATTCCCAAGGTTTTCAGAAGTCCTGAGAACTAAATGGAATCTTTAAAGTTCAGATTCTCAAACGTTATCTTGACAGTAGCATCTAAAAATTTGGAAATATATATATATATTTCAAGCAGCATGAGTTTTTCAGTCCTACATTGCCACAAGGTACCAATGGAGTCATAGAGGCATAGTACTGCTTTTCCCTTTACCAGAGAACATGTAGCAGCTGGGCCAGATCTTCAAAGAAATTTTCTGGAAAAAAAAAGGGCACGGTGTGAGAAGCCTGGGCCTGATAACAAAGGAAGCTCTAGTATCCCCACTTGTAAGTAATACGCTTTATGAAGAAAGGTTAAGAAGCTCTTTTTCAGCTACACTTCTCTCACTGCCTCCTCCTGAAAGTGATCACTTTGCTGGGCTCCTCTGGTGAGGGCTTGAGTGGAATCAGACAATTCATCAGCGAGAACTTTGTGGGGAGCCTGCAGGCAGAAGTAAGAGAGAAAGCATCATAATGGAAAAAAACTTGCAGACCAGAGATTTCTCTTACCATATATAAGGGAAAACACACTGGAGACACTGCAAAGGCTGGAGAATTACTGAACACTGGAGGTATAATAATTACAGGGTTCTTCCACCTCTTTTCACACAATGCGGACAGGAAGAAATATTCCAAAATCTAGATACAGTTTTATCAGGATTCCAGCAAATCACAAATCCAAAAAACTTCTAAACCTTGTCAGATGGATTTTGCTTTGCAAATGTGTTTAGAAATTGGTAACTACCTGACTCATCACCACCACAGAAGAGTTATTTCATGGTGTATTATTAGTCACCTGTTATCATCAGTATCCTTTAAACCCACTTTGAGACTACAGAGCACAACATAAATCTGCCACAGCTTTTTGGCACTTCTTGCCAAGTACTTGCTCATACTCTGCAAAGTTATGCAGACTATTAACCTTATATAAATTTTAAGAGGATGGATCTTCCCAAAGAACATGCAGAGGGCAAACCTTCACAGTTCCTAACAGCAGTGACTGGGATCAAAACAGGTAAGGAAGAACCATTTAACCCTCCACCTGAACCTGGGCACAGCACTGCTGTGCAACTGCTGTACAAGGAAATGAACTGAAATAAAGTCCATGAAGAACGAAGGGTGCTGTGACACCATAATAACTCTACAAAATGTCTCTTTGAAGGATAGCTATAAACCTTGTGCCTCTCTGCGTCATCATATCCAAGCACTTAGAGCAAAATGAAAGCACAGCTCGTTTTGGATTCAGAAATAAATTCACCAGATAGCCCTAAATATTTTCAGTATGAAACAGCATACCAACCCTGACAAACATTTTCTTTACAAATGTTTTATCTTCAGCACAAGGTTCCTACAAGATTCAAAAGTAGTTATCATAAGATTTAAACTGAGTCAAATATTAATGTAAATATTTCTAAGAACTCTTAGCTTCTGGTTTCAATTTAATTATTTTATAGACTTGCTTAATATGTTATTGCTTAATATGCTTAAAATGTTTTGACTAGTTCAGTCAATGTTGAACAAAGAAAAAGAGTGCAAATGACTTACGAAAACTGTTCTTCATCTGGAAACAGTTTTCCAACACACACTGATAGGTTTTCTGCCCATCTGTTAAACCAGCCCAATCAAATTGTTTTGAGGACAAAAAAGGGGGACAGAAAAAAAAAATCACAGTATTCATTATGACTCACCCAGTATTTTTCACTAGCTTTGCTTACTAAGTGTAACCCAGTTGATTCTACGTTCTGTTCTTTACTAAAAGAGTTACATCAAATCCAGCTCTAGATTACAAACTTTTCCTAGTGCAGCATCACAGTGATGAAGTGAAAGGTCCCCAGTATTTTTATACCATCAGAAAGCCTAAGTTTAGAACAGGGCTTTTGCCAGTGTAATTTATCCAATTTTCAGTCAGCAGCTAACATAGGCTGCATTGGCAAAAATGCATTTTCCCACCACACATATGCTGAAAGAATTATCTGGGGGAGGCATGCCACCAAAGCAGGCGGTATGCCTGGAGTATGCCTGGTGCAGGTCAGACCTGAGCTATTCAGGCACCTCGGCGCCGAAAGAGCACAAGGTCAGAGCACGCACCAGCCGGGCCCTGTAAGAGGCATCTATTTTGATTTCCAGCCACTGCCTCGAGCACCGCCAGGCAGAGAGCAAGCTGAGGATTAACAGCAGCGCTGTCACACAGCAGCGCATGGGCTGCTGCTCAGCAAAAGTCTATTCTAAGCAAAGTGATCTTCAGCACTGCTCACACCACAATTGCGCTGTTCTGACATGAGTTAGTATGTCCCCAGTTTTCAGAGTAAAAATAATAATAATTTTAAAAAGCCAACATAACAAACTACTGGACAATACCTGGCATTTTGAAATAGAGATACCGAGCCTGTTCAACTTCCTCAAGTAGATGAGATCTTTTCACCGAAGACACTTCCCTACAGACAGTTACCAGGTTTTGTAGATGAGCTATTTTTATCTTAATGGCAGCTAACAGCACAGATATCCAGTAAATGAAACCAGCATGTTAAAAACAATGTTACAGCAAGCAAAAATAATTCAAAACCAAATCAAACTGCTCCATTTAATGATTGTATAGGTCTCATAAACTGAAAGCACATTAAATAAGCAGAAAAGATCAATATGACTAAGAGGCACCTGCATATTGATCAAGGAACAAAACTGAAGAGAATTATGCCTGATGCTTCACCTTAATTCACTGCTTCTGCTCGCGCAGCTGGGCTCATCTCCATGATTCCCTTCTACCCCAACTCAGTGACTACATAAACTGCCACTCTCCTTCATTCGTCTAACACCCCATACGTTTTTTAAATAACATTCATACTATACTTCTACTGTTTTATGAAATTATGACATAATTATAAATTCAAAAAGCAATAATAGATGCTTGGTGGATGGATGAAGAATGGAGTTAAGTCACCTTCTGACAGATGGCCTATTTTGTGCTGCAAAAAAAGCTAATGAAGAATTATTTAAGAGTTTTAAAAGTATGTGATAGGGAAAACTACAATAAAAATTACAATAACAATTTCTTCAACGTCCTATGTACACAAAAGACTTCTAGCTCAAAGACGAAAACGGCTGGAAGGCTTAAATAGTCTGTAGATTTTGGGATGGAATAAACTATAAAAGAAGACAACTAAGACAAAAGAATTCTTTTTCAAGGAGAAGCTGTTCTAGCATTGACACTACCATTCCAGTTGCTCAGTGTTTGTTGGTTTTTTATTTTTATTTTTTACTTGACTTCTGTTTCTTAAAATGTATTCAAAAGCCTACAGAATTCAATACCATTAATACATTTAAACTTTATCAGATTTGTAATCTTACTTGAAAAAAATCAAAGCAGTTTATTATCTTTTATTAAATTGTTTCCATTTGTAGTTGCAGAAATTAAGTAACAAAAGGATCCTGCAAGCTTTGCTAGCAAAACGGCTGTGTTCGATGTCTGTCTCGGAGTCTATGCAAAATTCATAACTTAATTTTCTCGACCACATTTAGAAAGAAGTATTCAAAATTGTAACATACACCACAGCAATCTCATTGCACAGCATGCAGATCGCCCCGCACCTATGTGCAATGTCAAGAGAACGCTATCATAATAAAGATAAAGCAAAAATTAAGTGGCAAATATTATCTTCAGGAGTACTGATGAGAATTAAGATTGTCTCTTTTACTTGTTATGTCTCATATCATTAGTCAAAAAAAGTATTCCGTCAAAGGCAAATGTTGAAGTGACCCAGGTTATGAGTCACTCCGTTTACCCTTTCCAATTTGTGCCATAAGGTCAGCTTTCTCCCACTCTGGAAATTACTGAGTGTTCAGAGACCTCCAGGGGAGAAG
>NW_009725645.1:11221-24373 GCF_000703405.1 Apaloderma vittatum
TTCAGACACTTCCTTGTATATAATCTGACCATACTGTAGATTTTAAGAAAGGGAAGATATTGAGATGTGGTACCAGACCCAAGTCTCTTGTGATTGAGCTCCACATCAGTTCATACCACCAACCTAACTTCCAGCTGCCACGTATCTCTCCCTTCCATATCTCCCAGACGTGTTGTTTCCTCTCCTCCTCTGCATCCTCACAAGCATTCTGCTGAAAATGACCCCGTCAGCTTTCAGCCAGATCAGTCCCTTGCATCAGTGCCTCACTCCTCCAGACACATGTGCATCAACACCTACGCAGGGAAGTACCTGTGTGCAGCAGATTCATGGAGGAAAGAATCACAGGAAAACAATTTATATCAATTAACCAGACAGAAGAGTCAATCTTTAATTCATTGTGTGTGTGAAGAAGCTCCACATAGAAGCAAGAAAACACAGAACTCTACAAAAGTTTTCGTTTGTGCTGGCATCAAGTTTCCATCATCCTACTCAGCAATTCCCGTATCTATTCTGATTTCCATTTACTCAGTAGCTAATTAATGGATGCATAAAACACATGAATAAGCTAACACATAAATTAATTGAGGTAAAATCAATCAAAAACTTCAAAGTTGAAGTGCAACTTCTTAAGAGAACAGAGTTGAGCAAACAAACTTAGGAAGACAAAGTGGCAGATTACCTGGTATCAAAACAAATACTTTCAGTACAGAATCACAAAATGTTAGGGGTTGGAAGGAACCTCAAAAGATCATCTAGTCCAACCCTCAAAGGGTAAACTCTGTGGGGGGAAAGTAAAGATGCTATCAAATGGCAATTAGCAATTCCAGCTTGTTCAGATAATGCCTATTATCAGCCTTTTCCAAGTGTTCAATCACTGTACTTCACAAAAGTGAGGTGGTTCCTATGTATATTCAGAGTAATTTGCATTTCTAATT
Source organism: Apaloderma vittatum (assembly GCF_000703405.1). NCBI lineage: Eukaryota > Metazoa > Chordata > Aves > Trogoniformes > Trogonidae > Apaloderma > Apaloderma vittatum. Next base: position 12,157 of record NW_009725645.1, read on the forward strand.
CAGCTATTTGCTCATGTTTTGAGGGAAAAGGGATTTATTACTTGCAAAGGAGAGGGATAACACTATATTGTCTTTCAAGCCAGAGAAGAGCAGGAGTCACTGACCCCCGGAGGGCTCCCTGTCTGTGGAGCCACAATGCCGTGCCCACACAGCGGCTCTCGCAATGTTTCCCGCCCCTGCAGGTGTGCGAGTTATGGAACGATCCACATGCACAGATCTCATCAGGACACAGGTTATTGAACGGTCATCAGGACTAGGCCTCCTATGTAGGTCTAACTGCTCCTAAGAAACTATTGAATATGTGTATATTGATTCAAAGTATTGATTCAGTATGTTTCAGCACGCTGGTTGAAGAATAAATCCAAAACCCAGCACCGACTCCTTTCTCTCTTCCCCAGGGAGCTTCTTTTTTCATAATATGTATAGCTTTATTTCAAATCCAAGTTTCTCCAAGCATCTAAAAGCCTTTACTGATCAGTTAGGTATATGTTTGGTAAATGTGAACAGTACAGGTAAGTATTCCGGTGAAATAGTCTTCTTAAGTTCTATTAAAATACATTATTCAACCAAAGAGGATTCCCTTTCCCACTCCAATTACACATAACTAACACAGGTGACTTCTTTTTTTTTTATTTGGGTATTTTGTTATTGGGGTGGGAGGAGAAAGAGAGAGACTTCTATGGAGAACAGATCAGAAGTAACACTTCTGGTCATGAAGGTGAGCAGAAAGGCAAGAGAACATAAACATCAGGCAAATAGGAAGAACTACCACCAAGAAACTGAACATATAACTTCAAAAATTACAATACATGCCCCTTATAGAATCATTTTAATGAACTTGCAAAGACAGTATTTCAGACTAATTTAACCAAGGAAAAAAAGGAATCTCTCTGAAATAAAATAGGCTATACAGATGGAAGTCTAGTACTGTGGGTTTTACCTCTGGGAGTTGCAGCCTGCACAAGATTCTATTCTTTCATTACAAATCTGTTGTGTGGGGGGCGGAGGAGGAGTAACTGTGTTACAGGGATAAAAAGAATAGCACAATTGTTGTAAGAACATCTAGTTTTCTCTATTTCTATCCATCACAATCCATCTTCATCTTCACATCTATTTTTCCTCATTACCTTACCCTATGCTGTGTCGGTAAAGAATATTTTAATGCAGGTGGGAGGCACTCCGTAATGAAAAGCCCCTGAACAGGACTCTGCTAATTCATTAGCAATGATCATTAAACAGTCTTCGTTTTAAAAGAACACAGAAAAACAAAGAAAGCTGATAAAGCTCCATCAGGAGAGAGAGGACTGGCAGAAATAGCAGCTGTGCTCTAGCTCAGATTGGATTCGTGTTGGCAGAACTGTGAAATAAAGCCTGCAACATATTGCGCCTTTATCAATCCTGCTTCAACAATAAAAGACATCCAAGGAATTTAATGCTTGTGTTTTGCTTTTCATAGGCTATTTTATTTAGAAGGGTTTGTATACAACTAAATTTAAGGAAGTCCAAGATGCATTTATTTAGACATGCTGCTCCTTCGAATGGTGCCATCTAAGACAGATACTAATAGAGCCTCATTCATCTGAGTATCTCAAAGTACTTCATAAACACCAACTGAACAGATGCCATGAATCTGAAAAACATTACTGCCTGAAAATTTTCTGCTATCTTTGTTACAATAATATTTTATTACAGAGTAGAAAAGGTCAGTCTAATTTAAACTATACATTTAACAGTATTTTGTATGTATCAATTTTAATAATCGGGTTTTCACAGTCAATTATGCAAGAGCCAAGTTCCTCCCTTGATAGGAAAAAAACCCCAAAAAGTAAATAAAAACCTCCAAGTTTCTTTAAAAGGATTTTTTAAAAATAATATGAGATGTATACCAAACCCTAAAATTCAGACAAATTCAGAGGTATATGTAAAACACAGATGTATAAAATTCCTTCTTCCTTTCAAAGAAATGTGCACATGAACATGTAGGAGTACATTATACAGAAATTTATCCACGTTTTGTATACTGGTCAAATTAAAAGATTCCTAAGTTGTTTCATTTCATTGACCCTCTCATTTCAGGGCACAGAACACAAAAAAAGGGAATAAAAAGCTAAAGAAAGAAGGGACAGAGAAATGTGTAGAAAGATCTCAAAGTACATGAATATAGTGTTGCACTTTGAGTACCCATGTTGAAAGTACAAAAGTAGGTCATCTGTTATGTATCAAAACATAGCGATATAAAACAACAACTTCTTTTTTTACTATCTTGGGGGGAAGGGGAGGAATCTTTCTGAGTATAAGATTACATAGTATATGGTGCAACTACCTCAACCTGCTTTAAATAAGTAACACTTCAGAATTTGTGACTCTGATGAGCCAAAACTTTCACAGCTCAGACTTTCAAACCTGAAACTGGAGCTAGAAACAGAAGCTCATATCCTGAAAATTTCAGGAGTTCAATGACTTGTTATTTTCTGAGCAAGAATTCAGAGACATTCCTCAGGAACGGGATCACTGCACTTCTGCCTTCTCAAGTGGGATCATTTATTCAGGGAAACCGAGCAGCATAACTATTCTTCTACAGGTATGTACACGAGTTCATTTTTCCATCTGCACTCTTTCTGCATCAACCTCATAACCCTGATTTCTGTGCTGCTATAGCACAGTAGACTGTTACTTCATAAATGAAGCTTCAGAGCAAAAAGAAAGAATAAAAAAAGTGCCATTCACTATGTTTCACAGGCAGGTGAAAGGGCTGCAGCGTAACATTCCAAGGCAGAATTGCCTTTTCTTTGTGCTCTGCCTATATCTACACAAGCTCCCAATTTATTTAATCCATCACAAATGAAGGGGAAAAGGATCTGTCCAAGTAGAAATATAATAAATATTAAGTCGAAACTTTAACATATCTTTGCCTACTGAAGTCCTTCTGAGGCTAAAAATAAATTTCTCCAGTCTTAAAAATGCTCTAATTGGTTCAAAATCCAACCTGCTACGTTCAGCCCGAGAACCAGATCACACTACGCATCACTCAATGTGAAACTATCGTAACTGGAATGGAAGCATGGCATAGGAGTATGCCTGAAACTTCAAATATATATAAAGAAATACCTACCACGCAAAGATCTGACACATTCACAGGTTTTAAACTTACCAATAAGTATCTGTAACACTTTAGTTTTTACTAGAAAGCTAACACTGTGCTTTACGTTTCACCAGAGACAGATGTGTTTGCTTTGGCAATACAGATAGGACCAGTATTTATTATATTCACAATGGCAGAATTATAATTTTGTCTCTTATATTATAATGCTCAACTACAAAAGCAATTTTTTATAATAAGCATCAGCTTAAGGCAGACAGCAGTGAATTCATTCTAATAATTATGGGTACTAGCGCAACAATTTGCACTTCTTTATTTATCAAAGATTATATCTAGATTACAAACAGTAAGGAGAACGTGATTTCAACACCATATCTTCACTCATGCTTATTTTAACATGTGTTCAACTAATGCAAGCCTAAAAAGAACTAGCGAAAACAGAAAATTTTCACGTAATTTAAACCCAATGCACAACTACACAGAATGTTATACATTCAGAGGTCTCCTTCTTACACTGTGAATAAAATACCACTCTGTATGTAAGGACAAAGGATAGTCTGCAATTCAAACAAGTTCATATCTGGCAAATAAATAGATATTTCACACAACTGCCATGTATTTTTATTTTTTTCAAACCCCTGCAATTGTAAAACATTCTTTGAGTAGTGGAAAGTTCCTCTTGGCTACCATTTTCTCCATAAAGGTAACGGGGTACCCTGGAGACTTAACACTGCTTATAGGGCATTCCATTTAAATCTTGTCTTGAAATTGCACTATTAGAGTCTACCCAAACTCTGCTTTCACAGCAATTTTTCCTCAGGTCTTTAAAGCTACAGATATTTACACAGTCAATCATGCTCATCTTTTAAATAGTTAAGGAAAGGAAAGCACGACATTCAGATGCAACTGGTACAGCGCTGATATTTAAAAAAGCATATTGATGCATGAAGTTTGAAAGTGAAATCACTTTCCCCACTGCTTTTCATTTATCATGCAAGGTCGCAGTTTGTAAAATTGCTAAAAAATTACCGAGAGTATATTTTTTATTAACTTCTGGTTGATAGTATTAGCCTACAGTTCCCATCGTCAGATCTCATGGCAGTTTTGGATACTGTTTTATGCATTTTTATGAAGGGAAGAAGTAGAACACTGAGTGACTTGTCCAAGTAACAAGTTTACATTTAAACTAAAGTTAAAACCCAAGTCCTGTGAACATTGTTTAAACAGAAACATCATTCTTTGTCTCTCAACTAACACAGCCTTGAGATTCTGTCCCATGCTTCATCCACTCCCAGCTGACTAATTAATTTTTCCCCAGGATTTTTCCTTTGGCTTATTTCTACTCATGAGTATAACCAACTTAACTGGAGAGTTATGAAGTTTTCCAAAGTGGAAGAGGTGAAGAAAAGTACTTTCTTACACCTTCAGCTAAACATTTATAATTTTTAAGAGCCTGTTTGGTTAAATGAAGGAAAACTCCAAATCGTGACAGCCCCCCCTTTATTTAAAATTAAAGTTTCAGACTAAGAACATAAGACAGGAATACTATTCCTGCATTTATACAAAAATCTACATTTCAGCAGAGATTGATTCAAGTGCTGTAAATAGATCTGTGTCTGTCTTTCATCCTTACCAGTCCCCACACAGATAATGATCCTTATTCTGATACCTTTAAGCAGAAGAAATTCCCAAAGAAAAGCTTTGTTAATTGGAAGGGGTGGACGTGGGAGGAAATTAACTCCATTAGGAAAACCAATAAAAACAGTGTAAAAATGTCCATTCAAACCTTGGCCTGATTTTTCCACTAATGGAAACTGATGGGCCACTGCAGCAGGACCATCCTTGGCAAAAAAACTCATTTTGTAGCGCCGCTGAGCTCAGAGTACATTATCTCAAACTCAGCATACTTTCTCGGTACCTTTTCTGGAAGTAGGATTGCACTTTGGAGAATGCATTATTGGATATTTTAACAAACTGCAGCAGGTAAGCGGGTTTTGCTTCCCTTCTCTGTTTCACAACATGAAGGTGAGTAATGGTACAAACTCATCAACCAGCAAGGACCGGGAAAACGAAAAAGAGCAGAACACTGACATAGCTCTCGGGCTGCCTATCTCACACACACTCGCCAGAAGGATTAAGGGCTTCAACTTTTTGCCTCCCTTGAGTAGCAGTTATCACAGTCCGTTTCCCCATGTCTTTTGATGCACTGATGGGTGTACAGCCCTTCCTTCCAGTTGAGACAAGTTCATCTCAAAACTGCTCTTCTCTGCTCTGCTCCTCCTACGTGCCAACCCTCTGCAGAGAATGCATTTGGCCATAAGGTCCTTAAAGAAACACTTTTACATTAGGGGCCACAAATTGAAAAAGTGCTCAGTAATGAAAATACTACAATTCCTAAAACCTGCTGAAGAATCCAAAATTATCAGAATCCATTCCAAAATGCTGCAAGCAGAATGACTTGCAGACTGTTTAATTCCTTGAATGGAATAGTCTTGTCTTTTTTAGTATTTGTTTGACAGTAGGATACCTATCTGTATTTCTGAATTTGCTTCTTTCTCTAAGTTTACCATATTTCCCTTAATGAAATTATACTGGAGCATTAAATGCACTTATGTCTCCATAAAAGGATTTTCATGAGCACAGAGAAAGTTTTATTCATTTATTCGTGGATGTTGAAAGACCAGGATCAAGATTTCTGTGAAGTAGTTAGAAGAATGAAACAAACAGTTTACTGTTTGTAATTACTTGCAATGTCAACTCTGATAGAAAAATGCGAAGGACATCTGTTACCTCCTGTTAAGTGGGCACTTAAGAGTTGTAACAAAACAACTGAAGCAAGACAACTCGCTGTTGTCATAGAAAAACTCTGCAACTGCGTTTCCATTCCAGTCTGCAAAGTCATTAGAAAGTTTCAGTCACAATTAAAGACCACGAGAAGAAAAAAAGTGTCAGACATCAATTTCTCAGTCTATGGTTGCTGGAAAGGCCACAGCATAAGAGCAACAGATTTAATTAAGTAACAACTGTTTCTACAGAAACAACTACTCTGTTCCTCTTGCCAGAAAGAGCGTAATTCACATCACTTCTAGGGAATAAAAATCAATTTTATAACCATGATATACTCTTCTATAAATGTATGTACACATATGCACATTCACATAAAATTTAACCACAGTATGTGCATCATAGTTAGAGGAGTTATAGAATAACAGCTTTGCACACTCTGTTCAGCTGAACAAGTCAGACTCACAGTGAGCACGGCTTGTCAGCACCAGTCATGACGGCAGAGTTTTCATTGAGTCGAGCAACCAAAGACTTGTTCAAGAGCCACCCAGCATGCCTCATCAGCACACTGAACGCCCAGGTTTGGTAGAGGATCTGGAAAAGCGCTGAGAAGGCCTTGGGAGGTGGGCACAGCGGGCATTTTGAGCAACCCTGTATTTATCAGTAAAATCGTACAGCAAAGAGCTGGGTACCACAGTTAAAACTATTTGGATTCTGTTTTGTCCTCTCAGAAGAATTATTACAGGATTTCCTCATTAAAAGTTCAAATATCATTCCAAAACAAATAAATGAATTACCAACTCAGTAGGGAGTGAAATGCTGAAAGGCAGACAATGAAAAGAAATACATTCTTCTGTCCAGAAGGTAAAACAGTAGCCACCTGGCTTCTCTCTTGAGCCTCGGTCAAAGAACACGCTGGCCCAATGTGCGACTTGGTCACTATGTCAGGTTGCTTTGATATCTACCAAGCACTGCTAGATAATAGTAATCAATGGCTATTAAAAGCTATACATTAATCTGTGAACGTGTAACATTTGTCAAATGAGAAACCAGCATCCTGCATTATTTTGCAGGTGCTAAAATTACTTAAAAATACTAAATAAAAGCCCAGGCTATAAAATTCAGCCAAATTCACATTTATTTCTAACTGCTACTATTATTCCACTGTTAGTGGCCAATAATGCTGTCCCACAGTAGAATATTGCTGCCAATTTTACAAGCAAACAATAAAAATAGTTTTTGCCAGAATTAAAAGTGCATTTCTTTCCATTTATGTATTCATTCAACAGATGCATTAGCCAAGACTCTGCACAAGAACAGAATATTAAATTATATCAGCTGGATGTGTTTCTAAAAGGAATCTAAAAAATTAAAAAGATTAGTGATTTGGTGAATTCATTTCTTCAGCATCCACAGCTAGAAGCTCTCAGTGATCTTAAAACACGCTTTGAAAATATAGATACTTTCAGGCAAGCACAGAAAGAGAAAATAAACTTTGCATCGTAATCATAGATTTAAACAAAGATTTAAAATTACAGATTAGCAATTTTATGTGGACTCTACAGTCCACAGTTCTCTCTGCAGCTGCTGGTCTATGGAATTTTTTGGGATCAATCCCATTTCCATTCTCATTTCTTTGTGTTGTGGATGTGCAAATCTACTCAAGGTAATTTTGTGCACAGCTGATCACAGGATGGTACCCAGCAACTTCCCATACAAGGCAGCTGTTCCCAAAAGGAATTATATTGTGGTACCAAAGTGAAGAAATATTGATATTGCCCAAGACTTTTTTTTTAAACCAAAAACTTAAAGAAAGGTTTACAAGCCAAGCTCTTAGCAGTTTCCTACAAAAATGACCATGAAATTCAACATTCTCTGTCCACTTATAGCAAAAGATCATTAAGAAATTGAGGAAAGCCTACATAAATACTTCTGAAGAGCAGCTCACTCACCCTTGCGGCAATTCTCACAACTTCCCTTTCCTTATATTTGACTCCTTTAGTTCTCACCAAAAATTCCTCCTACCAACTCCATGCCTGTCTCACCCTAAAAAGATGTATCTTTTCTTCCCTCACACACACACACACGTAAGATACAGGTTATATTGGGAAGGATAAGAGGAGAAATGCACCAAAATACAAGGCACCTACTATATAAATGAAAAGGTTTTCCAGTATGGCACAACGCAAAGTACCAGGCATAAAGGCACTACATAGCCAGTTTCTTTTATTTGTAATATTGATTCGCTTAATTGTTAGGTCCTATATGATTAGAAGGTTTGTTCAGCAAATACGTTTACACTTCATTTAACTTCCTTGCTGATGTTAGAAGTAACAGCTTCTAGATGTCAAAATCCAGATGAAATACTCTCCAAATGTGGTTCTATATTTTTGTCCCGTGTTTAATAATCTTCTATGCATGCTGCAAGGCCTCCTTCCTTAGAGATGGTGGTTGGGGGTGTTTAATTTTGAAAAGCTGGATGATGAAGTAGAGTTCTATAGCGTTCCATCGATATATTTTTCTAAATCTCATTAATTATTTGCATGTTCTGGGGGTTTGTTTTGCTCCCTCCCCCTGCTCCCTTCCATTGCAGATGAAGGCTTAAAGCAATTTAGACAGAAGTAAGTTTAGTGCAAGAAATAATTTATATTCTGACTTCGCCAATACATTACTTTAGGAAAAAAAAAATTAACATCCTGAGAGAAAGATTTAGATACATGAACTATTTTTCTACTCAAACCTCAGTTTGCTCATTATTACTCCAAAGCACTGCCTTGGCTTAACTTTCTTTGTCAAGTCTAGTTAAACATAAAAAAATCTGTGCTTAAAGACCTGTAAAAAAAGTAAATGTGGAAAATTCATATAGCTCCCTGCATTTTTCAACAAGAATTTGGTCTTGTATTATAGCAACTGGACAGATTCACGAAATACAGGCAGACTTTCCATATCTGCCTTAGGCTTCTAGCATGCAACCAAAATGTTCTTCTACAAAACAGAATGATGTGAAGAGAAACTATGAAGCAGATAAAGGATGCTCAGATATTGTGGTCATGGACATTGCACAAGCAGCTGAAGTCCTTAGTTAAAGTGTTAATCCACACTATCTTGAACTGTCCATAAGAATTTGCTCTAGATTAAGAGCAAAACTAAAATTTCTGTGACTAATATCAACCTTTATTGCCCCAAAGTACACTGTGATAGCTGCTTTGCCTACAGGCTCCAAGATTACTGAGAGAAACTTTTTTACTCTCACAAACCGTATTAAGTACTTGCTATCATCACAGCCTGCAATATTCATCAAGGTATGCATTTAACCGACAATCTGAAGAGCCATATAGACCTTACATACAGATGTACTCAAGTACTCTACCCTAGACCAAAGCACATATTGATTACTGTGATAATGCTGTCTGAAAGATTTTTGAAATGGAAGTCTTAAATAGGGTATTATCAAGAACTCAATAAGCCTGTAGACACCTAGAGTTCTTTGAAATTGGTGAACAAAATAAGTTTCTGAAGAATATATGGAAAAACTTGCAGGGGAAAATAAATCACCCTGGGGGGAACGGGAAGGGCTGGCTGAGTTTTTCTTTCCCCTCCAAAAGATATTACAACATAAAGCAACTTTAAACAAAAAAACATTTCCAACCTAACCACCAGTAGGCTTAAAATAGTAACCACAGGCTCTTCTTTCTGTCTATTCTCTCCTCACAATGAAACTATTTTGCTTGATTAATAAGAGAAGTAATGTTCTCCTCCATCCATATTCAGGTGTCTCTCACAGGGAGTCATTTCTCACTGGGCCCCGTACCTACTGTGGAAAGAATGAGGACTGGAAAAGACCTCTACTTGTATCAGAACTGCAATTTCTCTTTCAAAAAGACAGCGTGGTAACGAGCAGAGGCAGTATGTAATAACTCACATGGTTTTCCTGTTGATAGGCTGTAGCAGTTGCTATATTCTGTTTTCCATGTTTCCTCCAGGAGCTCGTAATCACAGGTATCCATTTGCAGAGTTGCGAGCCTACCTAGTAATACTGAAGCTTCTCACTTTGAAAGGTACTGGAAATAATGCAAATAACATTCTTCCTCTTTCCCACTCAAACTACACTTCATAGCTCCTATCGCTGCAATTCATATTACCTATACGATTTAATTTATTAAGTAGATCAGCAGCGAAAGCTGCTGAAGAATTTGACGAGGCTTTTCTCCTCAAACATGTATTTGCACATCATCCATCAATGTAACAAAAATTTCTCCACCAACCACTTTCAATTTCTCAAGGTTTATTCACAAAGTAAAAGAATTATTCATAAAGTAAAACCTAGGCTTCAAGCCTAATGACTGCAAAGCCACTTCCAGGCATCAACCATATAGGAAGCAAAACAGTTTTCCCTTCCTCAGACATACCACTGACACTATTGTTCTCAGTCTTCCCCTAAAAAACAGCAAATGAAAGTATTTTTCATAGAAGCTCTAGTTTGCTTCAGTACTACAAGAAGTGATTTCAAATACAATTATGCAGCGAGGTTAAAAATACTTTAGGAGATGGAAAAAAACTGAAACTATGGTTAAGGCACAAAAATCTTCAAAGCTTCATAGAAAAAAATTACTTCTTCATATGCAAGCATTTTAAACACAGTTTAGGTATTCAGTTTAGACTGTAGAGCTACAATACGTACGTTTTTTAAAAAACCAGAATATACCAAGGTACCATATTTCTATTTAATTTATCCTTTTTAAAAAGTGAGAGATATTTTTCAACAATCAAAAAAAAAAAGCCCAAAAGGAACAGCTATATTATAAATACACATTATGGAAACTACTGCACCCAAACAACAGAGGAGGAAAGAAAATAAACTGAAGAAGATAGCAACACAAATCTAAATTTAGATCAACACGTATATCAATCAACTGAATATTCTTTTTAGCAGCGTAAATGGTGAAGCCAACATACTGCATTACTTCAGTTCAACTTCCTTACTATTATGCGTTTATCTTTATAGCTTATTACTTTTAAACTTCTCCCATGCGTCTTTTGATGGCACTACGTAAACAGATTTTCTCTCAGTTTCCCTGAACAACCTTGTAAAAATAAGAACTCAAGATGCAAGTTGAAAAGGAAGGGAAGACAGAGTACTTTATTATAAAATAAAAATTTAAAAAAGAAAACAGACATGAAAACACATAGTACTGAGTATCATTTTTCAGATTCTGATGACTTGATGTGAGGAGTACCACCACTCTCAGGCTGACATGAATGACTTCCAGTATTTGAACCCAACACAGGGGCCTGACAGATGCTTTTAACCACTCAAAGCTCACAACTTACAACTGGAGGGGGAATCTTAACTAACGTCCATAGGGTTTATTTTGTTGTCTGAAGAAGGCAAAGTATGCTCCCATCAGTGCAGCTACATGGAAAGATGCAGAGTGGCTGTGTGTGGTCACCAAACTTTGGTTTTAAAGGTAGGAAGTCCACTGGATCCTTTCCATGCCCTTTCTGTAGTGCTCCCAAACCCCATCAGCCAAGGGGCTAACTGAGACTGCGATATATAAACTTACCCAGGAGGTAACCCTTTCACTGTGGGAGATCTTAACAAAATCAAAGGGACACAGGGACCTATTCACGTTGCATTCACTCTTTACACACAGGGCAATTAAGATCATAAGACTTTTTGTCTCTTAATTTCAGCTAGAAGAATGAACGCTTGCTAATAGGCACACCATGCGAACACTTGGTCTTAATTAAGAGAAAATGGTATTGCCTTCCTATTTTTAAAAATTACTAGAAACAAAGTCTACTCAAGATCTCTGTTGAATAAACAACTCTAGTGAAAATCTTCCTGCTCTCTTGTCCTGTTTTAAACCAGCAATTCCACTTAAAGGGTATTACGGCAGGAAGGTGTTTAACAGGGTAACTAGGGCTGCCCCATCCCACAGACTTTCCAGGCACAGCTTCCACAGCACTGAGGACATCTGATTAAGAATCCTGAATCAGATCCTGAAGTCTCACCCCTGCACGTTAAGTTCAGCTACCTCTGAATCCAATCTACTGCAATAAGCGTGGCAGAAGGCTTACTGGAAAGTTTATCCTGATGTCGTTCTGCCACGCACCCAGCGCCACACCGTCACGGGCTAGGACCTGGAGATGCTAGGCAACACGGCAACCCAGGCAGCAGGGGATAAAACCAAAAACTTTTTCCAACACACATAATATTTTCATGAAATCAAGGTAAGCAGCCACCTAGGGCCTTAAGCCACGAGGCAGTCTTTCCTCATCCTACAGCCATCCAGAGTCAATGCTCCAGCTTCAGCACTCTTGGGCTGCCCT
>NW_009725645.1:24404-67499 GCF_000703405.1 Apaloderma vittatum
TTCCAGCTTCAGGAATCGACATTCTCAGTGGCACACTTTCACAAGCTTAAACAATCGAGCAGGTGGCTTTTTAATTTGTACCTCTGAAGCAACAGAAAAGATACAACGTCAGACCTCCAAAAGCCTTTCCATATTAATGAAAACCCTCGCTAAGATTCAATAGCAATCACCAACTTAGAATATTTTATAAAAGCAGAAATCTCTCAACTTCTCAGAGTACTCAAAGTGTAACTTTAATGAAGGAAAACTAGATTGACAGTAATATTGCAATTTTTAAAGAAAAACAATAAAATTATCTTGAAATTCACAGTGACTATTTAAAACCTTGCCAGTAACTACTACAACACACAGCACTATTTGTTATAAATGTTCATACCAGAGGACAAAGCACCTCCGTGGAGAAAAGCTGGAGTCAGACCAATGTTATTCAAATTACTATTAAATTTACCAGTCATACTTCCCTCCTGAGGATAATTGATACTCTTTTTTTTTTTTAACTAAAATGCTTAAATAATTCTGCAATAATGCACCAGGACCATGATTTAGATACATCACTAAACCAGATTTACTGCTGTGAAATGAGAAGGATGCATTCTCTGTACATGAGTGATAACCTGCACTGGTTCTGTGATTCTTCTTTGGTATCACCTCATTGTGCAAACCCAGAACAAGATACAGTTTCAGTATTAATTGCTAAAGGAGATTCTGTAATTTACACATTTCATCATGAGCACAGGAACTTCTGGTGCTGAAAAGGTCAATAGTTGAACTACTGAATAAATAACCTATGCCTAACAACTACACAAAACTAAATGAATCTTTTGAGACATTCTTATTTTGTAGCGTAAGTAGGTAATTATTCTGTACTCAAGCTGCTACTCTAACGTTAATTCTGCATCTTGAAAATTAATATATATTCATTACATATATAAAGCTATATAAAATAAATGTATATACATTATAATCTATTTAAAATTACTCGTCTGTGTGTTGCTTCCAAAGGTGTACATCTTTGCAAATACAAGAGGAGGCACAATTAAATGATATATAGTTAAGCTGAAAAATCTATTTTTTTTTATATTTATGGAGGTAAATCTAAAATGGAGAAATTGAGATGAATAGTGTCCCACGTGTAGAAATGTTTATTGGCAAGGGAAAAAGAGAAGTTAGAAATGCAAAAAAAAAAAAAAAAAAAGGCAAAACCTAACCTAAATAAGTCAGTATAAAAATAAATTAATATGTATGGAAGTCAATAATCAGGGAGAAAAGAAAATAAACATTAGGGTTGGATACTATGGAATGGAAAATTAAATTTTGTGGATGTCAGTCTTTACCGCAGGAAAGTCATAGAACCGTTCTCAATAGACTAAAGAAATTAGGCTAGAGTACTTGTGTTAAACGAAACAAAAGACTGCATTACCATCACAGTCAGAATGGTACTTATGTACAAATTCTAGCAGTTTTGTCATCTATTCAGCGTATCACTCTTAAACAATAATAAAATTCTTTAACAACTAGACCTTGTGTAGTGAAGAGGAGTCAGATTTACACCTTTTCAACATAAAAGCATGCTGCAGCATGATCCATGCCAGCAAGAAATAATTTCCGTATCGGGTGAAACAGAACACCTTGACAAATCCAGCATAATAAGGGCACATCAGTACAATTCCCAAACCCAAACTGCTATTATCCACCACTTATTTTTCCTCAAGACTATATTAGTTACAGCGTTGTCACAACATTCCAACAAACTTCTTTGCAATGGACTACTGAGGAAACTAAGATGTCACACAGTGAGAAACACATTTTAGATATGGATCACAAGCTGCTAGAACAAACAGTAAAGTACCCAGAAGAGCTACGCTAGAACTGGGCAGAAATCAGTGCAGGTAAGTGCAAGGTACAGGAGGATCTAGCCAGCTGGAACTGTGCAGATGCACCATGTAAATAATGCTGAAGAACAATCCCAGGGCAAGATGTCCAAAGCCACCTGATATCCATTTGCAAAAGTAACTCTAGCTCTAAAGCAATCACGTGTCACTGAAAGGTTTGCATGAGTTGTGAGCCCAAATTTGAGAACAGGTGACAATTTTAGACTCAGAAGCAGTAAAATTCTAAATAGCCACTAAATGAGCAGCAAGATTCAAGCTCGGTAACAAGATGTGCAGCCCAAAGGAAGAAACAGAAAGTGCTGCTGCAGCACTCAGGGGAGATAATCATAGAAACTGAAAAAAGAATAATGCAGAGAACAAGGATTAGTAATGTAGAGTGTCCCAACCGTGACAATAAATAACTTCGTGAACGTGTCTACTCCATGACACCTGGATGTTAAGACAGTCTGTGAGAGGTTTATGTGAAGTTAAAACCGTAAAGCACAGTAAGAGTGCTAAAGCTCCATAGCCAAGGACTCCAAAAGAAAGCATCAGAATGGAGTACTTCATTTGGCCCTGCTACACCTTGCGAGTCCAAGGAGCCTTTTTAACCAAGTAAGCTTCTTTAAAAACCTGTAGTGCAAGAAGCTGCATTTGGAGTGATCTTAGCAACTCAGCAGCAGAGTTTAGACCTCCAGATCTACAAATGACCTCCCACCGTTCCGGAATGCAGTAACAGTCGATGCCAGGACATTTACTTCCTGTGTGTAGACAGTAAGACATAGGTAAAAGATGGACGGAGACTCAGAAATACAACACAACCTCCAATCCTTTTACTTCCTGCTCTTGGCAGAACAGAAAAGACAGTTATGACTCCTGATTTCAATTTAGAAGTACTACAGGGCTGTGTGCTATGGCACTTGCAGTCATCTCTGCTCCCGTGCACCCAGCATCTCCTTCCAGGCACATGCTTCTGTTCCCTTCTGCTCCACTCTGCTTCCAGCTCCTGGCTCTTGGCATTTACTTTCTCCCCACATCAGACCCGGCAGCCTCAACCCTTCACAGATCTATCCTCTGTCACATTCTGGGTCTCTTTTTCCCCTTGTGTTGCCATTCTCAGCCCAAATATCCTTCAACATCAATCTCCTGGTTTAGAGCTCTTGTTTAGGGTTCCCTGATACTTCTACCCTCTCATTACCCTTCCACACCACTTTTCACCCCTCTAAAACTCAAAATAACAGTCCAATTCTTTCTGTTCCATTCTGTACCGATACAGAAACAGGTATAAGAACAGCACGTTTTTCTGTCTAGGCTGGGTGTCTGCACATGGCTCTTTTTGCCCACTCTTCCCTATCTACCCTTTGAGGATGATGTCATCTGTTCACACCATCTTAACCAGCATCTGCACAGCAATGGCTTGCAAGCATGTCTATCCATCCACCTACTCCCCATTGCCTCCATATGGTACTGCTGCTCCTCCTCATTTTCTTTCCAGAAAACTTAAGCTTGCTATGTTCACGGCTCAACTCCTCTTGAACACGTCTTAGAGATAAAATTGTTAACATTACCACCTCCTGCAATATCGGAAGTCTTCCGTGAGCACCTGCATTTGAACCACGTATCCACGCTATATCCAAAATGCCATTACAATCTTCCTCTGTGTACACATCTTTTTCTTTCTAACAGTACAGCTCATCCAATATCTCCATCTTTGTTCAGGCACATGCTGAAGAATTAGAAGTGGAGATGGAGAATCATCTGTTTAAATTTAGATAGGCTTCCCTACTTATCCTAAGTCATACTGAAAGTGAAGCAGGTAAATCTCTCTAATATATCAGTATTTACACTTTCATTTCAGGAATCCTCTTTTCCACGTCACCCTTAAGAGCTATGCTGGTAGCACTGGTTTCAGGCTCTTGGGAGACAGACGATACAGAGACAGCTCGAAGATCTCAATCAGTCGCTCTCAGCAAAGCCAGCTGGTACCTTCTGATCTTCGTTCAAAGTTTCTGCAATCTTTATTTAGGTATTTTCTGAGCATTAAAGAGTACAGAACAGGAAGCACGCTAGACGGATGTGTAGCCATTTTAAAAAATAAATAAAGTATGCTTTTACCTAAAGATAAATAATACATTGGATCACTGTCTGAGAGAAAAAGAGAAGAAACACAGGCATCTGAGTTATACAATTGCATTTTATAATTTCACTAAGAACTTAAAAAGAGGACCCCATCAAAATTTGACCAAAACTGCCATCTCAATACAGTTGCTTATGTAAGAACCATGCTTGAGCATTCAGTACTTTGCAAACTTTAAAAAAAGATTTTTAAAAAATATTTAAAATCAAGGGGAAAAAACCACCACCACCACCAAAAAACAACAGAAAAATCCCCACCTCCCAAAGCTGAGATGAAAAACTACCAGCAGAACATTTAATACTCAGATGCTCTTAAATTAATGGCTTCAGTAAACCAATTTAAAAAAAATAATTATTTTAGGTTGTATGTTGAATTTATTCCCAAGGTTTACTTTAGCATTAATACTAATTAAAACAGATATTGTGCTACTTCTCTTACTCCTGATTATGTGACTGTAAGCATTGTTTATAGCGATAGAACAGATTCAGAAATAAGTTACAAAGCAAAAAAGTGAAAATGAAGACACCTCCTGTCCCCTGCGAAGTGAAGGTCAAGACCATCATGCAAGACATCCTTACAAAAACCTGTGAAGTCTCAAGCAAAATTCATGTGAAACATACGATTTTTTTAGAAGTAAACATTTCAACAAAATTAACAACGTGCACTACTGTACACACATTGTACATGGTGATGGATCATAAAAATCATTCTTTTCTGATTTGTGAAATAAATGTAATTATCAACCCATTTTAGGGGTCTGAATAAAGTCTCTGTGAATCCTAATAGGAATTTTCCTAATATACACGCAGGTACCAAGTTGTCCTCAATATAATTTGTTCAAGACAAGACCTAAATGTTCCACTGCATATAAACATAACAGGTGAAATTGAGCATCGCTCAGAGAGGCAGTTTTATTTCAGAGATGCTCTCAGAACAAAAAAAAAATAAGAAAAAAATCACAGATGTAAACCAGGCAAATTCAAATATAGACTGTTGGAAGCTTTTTAAGTAACGAACGTTTAATCCCTTTTTTTTCCCCAGTGTCATGTGGTTTCCAGTGTACACAAAGTAGAGAGTGAAAAGGTAAAAATACCCTTAATATATTCCAGAATTCATAAATCATTTGTAAATTTAGTCCTTTTATAAAAGAATCCTTATATAAATCGAGGGGAGGGAGGGCATCAATCCCATATATGAAGCACAATTTAAGCCCAACATCACTGACCAATCAAAATTAGTGAATGCACTGCATCTCTCTGCAGTGAGGAGAAGCGACAAGGTAGGCTGTCATTCTGCAAAAGCTGCCCATCGCAAGCTTTCCTCTCAGAAGCACTGCTTTTCTTTTTTCAGAAAGCTCAAATCTCAGTGGTGTCTCTGGAGACGAGAAGCCTTCAGTATGTTAAATGACTTTCATTATGTATTTTCAGATGCTTATTGATTCTACAGTAGGAAGAGTGGGAGACTGCAGCAGCCTGTAAACCAGAACTCAAGCAGTTGTATACATTAGCAGTAATGCTGAAACAATGGCACAGTACAGGCACAAATTTTCATTAAGGTCATTTTTTGGAGATACGCTTATTACCCTCTTTCCCTTCTACTCTGCTAACAAGTGAACACAATGAATCCCTCCAACCTGGAACTGCTGCACCTGCATCGAGAATTTATCAAATCTTTAGTGGAGGTAAGATCTGTTCCTTATTATGGTATGCAGAATAAGCAACATTTAACAAAAAAAAAATGGAGAAAAAAGGGAAAATATCAGATTCGACTTCCATTAAGTGCTAGTATTTTATTATATTTGAGACCAGGAAATATTCAAATGCTATTTCCCCCTCCTCATTAAAAACACAGTGGTAGAAAAATGTTATTTTGTATTAAAGTCTTGTAGAATATTAAGAACCTGTTTTGTTTGTACAACATAGACTACAGTTTAAGCTAATATATTATTGGGGAGGGAGAGAAACACATAATGCAACTGGGAATATTTTTTTCCTCCCTTGGCAGTATTTCCAAATATCGGCAGTTAAATAGGTTACAGATTTATTCAGTTAGTCTTTGAAGGATCAGATAGTCTGTAATTAGTGTATACTTACTGCTTTATGAAGGTTGGCTAATATGACTAATCTCTCATAGCTCAAAAAAATCCTCCTTTTCTGTTATTTTTTTTAACTTCTTTCTTCTATTACCCTGTACATTCAAGTCATTTCTTAAAGACACAGATTAGCTAAACGTTTGTTTCAAGAAAGGGAATTATTACAGTGTGCCAATTAAACAACAGCATATTTCCTATAAAGCTCATTGACTCTGCTCAATTTCTAATGAGAAGGCAAGAGAGTTCTACATATAAACTACCTGCTCACAGGAGCTATGAAACTACATTTTCTAGCTCTAGTCACAGGCACTCTACATCCAACAGTTACTGCTTCTAGTCGGGGTTTTTTGTAACCTTTACTGTTTGGAGAACAGGAAACTTGACCAAAAAACTAAATTCATGCAAGTTGACAGAAGAATGACATGCTTTTACTAGCAAAGAGTGAACACATTAACTGATTCTCAGTGTAATCTTTACGATCCGATTTTAGAGATCTTTTATTCATGAAATAAGTGATATTAGAAAATATAGTCTTGCATTACTTTATTTTGAAATTATAAGCCCTACTTTTAACCCTTTTTTTCCCTCCCTTTCACAAGGGCATGCAGCAACTAATTCAGTTTTACAACTGACAATATGAAGAATGCAGTTGACCGGGTATCTTTCTAGCTGTATGACCTACAAGCAGCAGGATCCATCACTAAAATGTATTCTTAAGACATAAAGGAATTAGAAACAAAACATGGAACACACTTGTGTTACTATTTACGTGCATGACACTTCAACAATGTACATGGAAGACTAACACACCTGCTCAGATTTTCATTAGAAGAAGAGTGCAATGATTGATTCTTAAAATGGTGAGCATTTCTTAAAGAGGGATTTATAATTTAAAACCAGAATTGTGGAAACTACTGATGCATGAAGAAACAATGAAACATGAATTCCCAAAAGGAGAATATGCATACTTCATCAGCAAGCTGAATAAGGCTTTAACCAAGCTTTTTCTGTACTACTCATTAAATAACTTATTTGTCATAATGACTAATGGATATTTTTCTCTCAGTTTTATGGTCTGTTATGTATTCTCCTTAAAAGAAAATACACCAAATTAGGGAACTCATGGTTACTCTCAAAGCACACGAACTGGATCTTATGATGTATAGCAACTACTTTGACTAAGCCATCACTCAAATGTAACAAGCAGGAATATTACAGAAAGAAATACGCAACCAAAAGCTAAAGGATGTCTACATACACTCTGAACAGAGAGATCAGAATTATTTTTTTTAAACCTGGAGAATAAAAACAGGCTGCTACAAAATGCAACAGGGGAAAGAAATTAGCATCACTTAAACGAAGGTTTATTTCTTATTGCCGGCTTGAAACTCAGAACAGACACGCAGAATATGCACTGGTCTGTAGAAGTATCTCAGGCAATTAAGAAGTCCCCATGTTTAAGCAGAATTTTTTGCTGCTGAAGTGCTGGAACAAAAAAAAGAAAAAAAAATCCTGCAAGGAACAAAAATCAGAGCCCAGCTACCACTTGGTTTCCAGGTTACAGTGCATGTCAAATACTTGTCAGTGACACCATATATCAATTAATGACAAGCTGCCGCAGTGATGTGAGAGGCCCTTGAGGCGCAGAGAGCAGGTAGGTCAGCGGTTGCATGCACCCCCTCTGCCCGGGAACGGGCACCAGCCAGGGGTGCCGCGTTGGGTAAACCAGCCCCCCCTGCCTTGGCATTTCTGCTTTTAGTTCACTGAAATCTAAGCAAGGCAAAAAGGAGGCAATGCTTAATCTAGTCGCAAGAGTCAGCACATCCCAAGTTTTCTGTCTGCACAGAATTTCAGCTGGCATGATGGCATAGAGTTAAGATTGTCGTTTGTTTTAGCAGATCTGCTTTTGATTTCCTCCTGGCTTTTGCTAATACGAAAGCACTCCATTTATCCAGTAATGCCTTTGGAATCGTTTCTCAAAATCCATTCACAGCCAGGACAGCATACACAGAAGAAACCCTATTCCTGAGGGTTAATATAAACCTAATAAAGGTTGCCTAGATTAGAAATTAAACGAAGCTTTTGAAATATTTCTTGTTTCATCTCACACACACCTGAGACTAATACATTCTAATTTATATCTTTTGTATTTAAGAAGCACATGTGAAATAACTGTTGAAGCATACCAAGAATTTTCATCGTACAATTCGCAATTAATAGTTTTGTGCGACTGAAGCTTTTCAGAACTGCAGATTAAAACCATTTGCACACTGTATCCCAAGTGTGCTTAATTCATACTTTCATTTCAAAAGAGCTCTTTTTTGTTCACCTTAGTGCTATCCATTTTTAATGTATTCAGAATGGAACAAAGGTCCACATTTAAATTTACTTTCATGCAAAGTATGTCCCCTCTGAAATCTAAAGGTACCCAATAATAATAAAAAAACAACCTCAAGTATCATAACAAGAAATTGAATAACCTTTCTTTTTATTTATTCATTTAGTTGCAAACTCAAGGGCTGGCTGACAATATGAATAATACAAACATAAGTTATTACAGGCATATGCTACATTTACAAGCTACTGGCATGTGTAAAACAAAGCCGATGAGTCACAAAATAAAAATTCCCCTAAATAAATGCTATTTTTTTTGAACCTCACTTATTCCTAAAACAGACTAGGTATATGAATCCATTATATTCAACTGCAGTTTGTATAAAAACAAACACACAAACAAAAAACACACAAAAAAACCCACTCAGCCCCCTGAACGAGAGAATTTTCTTTCTAAGTATTACCCTTAAATCCATTCTGGAATAAAATTAAATACTCTTCTACTCCATGTAGGCACCAATTACTTGAAGAATGTAAATATTCAAATAAGAAAAAGGAAATGCAATATTTTCATAATAAATTCCATTCCCCCAAACCCATGTAAATTTTGTATTTGAAATTATACATACTTACATAAAATACTATAGTGGTAAGTTTCATACATGTAGCTGCACACAAGATAAAAGCGAACAGAATTCTTCAAACTGTAAAAATCTGCTGAATTACAGAACTTCAAGTTTCAGCCCACCACTCTACTGCAAACTCTTCATAAGAAAGAGGCTGTTAAATTGCCATAAATAATTTAAATATTCTTTTTATGATATGTAAGCAACAGTGCTTCATGTTCCTATCAGTTTCTTTTTCCACAAGAGCCTTTTTAAAACGATCTTGAGTACTAATTTGTTAATACTTAACAACATTCTTTTAAATGACCCTCAGCACAATACAAAGGCAATGCGCAAGTATAGTTTATGCAACAAATGGGTCCTTTGTAAAAACCACATCACTATAAAAGCCTTGTCTCCCTAAGTGGAAGCTTTTCACTTTTTTGTTTTTTAAAAAAAAGCAAACAACAAATCCTGCTTTCCTTTAAAGATGAAAGACCTTACTCTAGATCCTCAGGCTTTTGAGTCCATGCCAACTAAAGCTCTAAACGTACAGTAAATCAGGAGTTTGATAAGAATAATAAGAATAGATGCTTTTCCTCGCTCCTCCTTCCCTAGTATTTATCTACAATAAGTGTGGGAAAAAAAAAAAAGAAATCAAATAGTTCCATATTTTATTTCACCTTTCAGGAGAAAAAACAACTGCAACAAAAGAATGTGTTTCTCCCCCATTCTGGAAGTCACCATGCAGTCTGAATCGAACATTACAGTTCGAGATGCCATTGACGACATCGACACCAACATGTACCGACCGCTGTCATATCCATTAAGCTTTCAAGTTTCTCTCACTGGATTTTTGATGTTAGAAATTGTTTTGGGACTTGGCAGCAACCTCACCGTGCTGGTACTTTACTGTATGAAATCCAACTTAATCAATTCTGTCAGTAACATAATTACAATGAACCTTCATGTACTCGATGTAATAATTTGTGTGGGATGTATTCCTCTAACTATAGTTATCCTTCTGCTTTCACTGGAGAGTAACACTGCTCTCATCTGCTGCTTCCACGAGGCTTGTGTCTCTTTTGCAAGCGTTTCAACCGCAATCAACGTCTTTGCTATCACTCTGGACCGATACGACATCTCCGTGAAACCCGCCAATCGAATTCTGACCATGGGAAGGGCTGTGATATTAATGACGTCAATATGGATCATTTCGCTTTTTTCCTTCCTGATTCCCTTCATCGAAGTCAACTTTTTCAGCCTCCAAAGCGTGAGCACGTGGGAAAACAAGACGCTTTTGTGCGTGAGTACAAACGAGTACCACACCGAGCTAGGAATGTACTACCACCTTCTTGTTCAGATCCCAATCTTCTTCTTCACTGTTATAGTAATGCTAATTACATACACCAAAATTCTCCAGGCTCTAAACATTCGGATTGGTACAAGATTTACAACAGGGCAAAAGAAGAAAGCTAGAAAGAAAAAAACGATCTCTTTGACAACCCAGCATGACACTACGGACGTGTCCCACAGCAGTGGAGGAAAAAACGTTGTCTTTGGCGTAAGGACTTCTGTGTCGGTCATAATTGCTCTGCGCCGAGCCGTAAAACGGCACCGGGAGCGACGAGAACGGCAAAAGAGAGTCTTCAGAATGTCCCTCTTGATTATCTCAACATTTCTGCTCTGCTGGACACCCATCTCTGTTTTAAACACCACCATCTTATGTCTGGGCCCAAGTGACCTTTTGGTAAAGTTGCGACTATGTTTTCTAGTAATGGCATATGGAACAACTATATTTCACCCTCTACTTTATGCATTCACAAGGCAAAAGTTTCAGAAAGTTCTGAAAAGTAAGATGAAAAAGCGAGTTGTTTCAATAGTGGAAGCAGATCCCATGCCAAATAACGCTGTAATACACAACTCATGGATAGAGCCTAAAAGGAACAAAAAGATTACCTTTGAAGACAATGAAGTAAGGCAGAAATGTTTAGTACCTCAGGTTGTCACTGACTAGATTTCAGTATTCACCAAAACACATCAAGTGGAACATTTGAACAAATTGTAGAAAAATACTGCCAAATAAGAAAAAACTTTTTTTAACTATTGGCGAGACTGTACATTTTCAATATATATGTTAAATAGAGTAGGTCTTGTATATTCGATTTCTTCATTATGTAAGATACATGTTGCATGGCCGTTTGTTAGCGTAACACCATGTGTATATTTGTCCAAACTAATCAAGTCCTCTTTTTTTAGAAAATAAATAGCCTTAAAGAAGCGCAAACTTTTAAAAATATTTGTATGGCTCAGTTTCTCTGTAAATATAAAAGGATTTTTAAAGAAAAATTCCATTCGGGAATACTTTTCTAAAGCACAAATTCAGCATTTTGCATGGTACAGTATTTTTAAATTTAATTCATAAACAGTATGGATCAGAGACATTTTGAATGCTATATAGCTACAACTTTGACACCTTTTGACCTCATACTTAGGAGCTACTTATTTCAAATTTCTCCAGCATGCAATTACTGTGCATGTGTAGAAAAAGCCATTTATGTGATGTCCTTCCATTAATGGTTCAGAAACAGTTAATTTTGATGGGGGGAGGTGGGGGGAAATTAATGTCTAAAAAAGTGACAGTACTTTAAAGAAAAGTAAAAAGTTTTGCATATAACAATCCCAGATCCACAGTTTCTACATAGAAAATAAATGACTGAATAACTACAAATGCAGGTGGAGGGGGCAAGGGGGAAAGACAGGTTAAATGACAGCAAAAACCACAGACAAGACAGTTGTTAGGCTTGATGCTAAAAGACAACCAAGAAAGCCGCTCCTGTGAAAAGGCTTTGATATCCACACCGAAGGGGTTTGCATGGGGACCTTTCATACAGAAATGTTTCATTTGCCCTGTCTATCTGCATAGACAGATAGAGCTGACAAGTGCCACAGCTGAAGCAGAAGATAATTTTTTTGCCCTCAATACCTTTTGTATTATTTTGACTTCACTTCTCCTTGGACGATGCTCAGTTCTAGCCACGCAACTGCTTTGTCACAAACCAACCGCCGATACTGCCAGCTACCCTATTTCTGTATTTCCTGGACAGCCACGGTCTATCACCTTTCTACCACCTTTTTTTCTATTTCATCTTGTATCTGCAATGAAGGAGGAAGAACACTTAAGAAGTCATCACCATGCATAGCACTGTAAGCAAGAATATTCATCCGAATGCAAATTTGTTGAATGTTTTGCACTATCCCATGTTTTAAAAATGCATAATGTCAATGAATGGTGGTTACATCCAGTAATCTAGTTACCAGTTATGGGGGGCAAACAAAACAAAAAAATACAGAATCAATTAGCGTGATTTCACTTGTCTTGTTATACAAACTGCTCAATATGTCACCTGCTACCAGCATAATTAATAGGCTAATTCTCAATAAGTATTGACTTCTATAAAAAAACAAGCATCCTTGAATATGACAGCTATTTTGAGTAAAGTATTGCATAGAAAATGAGGACTTCTCAATCACTTTTCGAAGCTGCACATAACAAAATGTATGGTTTCAAGGGAGCAAAAAGCTATTTTCTGTTGTATCATTTAACTATTAATCATGTGTATTACCAAAACTGGTTTTTGCTTAAAAAAAAGCAGTACTTGTTATGTACCTTAGTTTTCTTAGGCTCATGCCTTAGTTTACCAGAACAGAAGACTACAGCTCCATATTCCACAAAAGTCACCATTTATAATCATCCAAATTCTACCCAGAAGTTTTACTATCTAATTGATAATAATTTGTATCTAAAATTATTGTGTCACATATACTTAAACATAGTATCACTGGCTTGTCTCTAAAAGCTGGCTCAATGATACCTGCATTCAACTGTACCCACTTACCATCTTGATTTCCCCCCAGCAATCTCTAATTTCCTACAAGAATTGAAACACTTCATCTTATTTGAGAGGTTACAGGGGTGAAGTAAGCGAAATGGTTTTATGCAACAAGCTTTTTTTTTCCTTTTTCTAAATCCTATATGTTCCAAATTTATTACTTTGAAAACATTCTTTCAGGAATAAGCTCTTCTGAAAAGAAATGTGCCCAAAAGTCCTAAGAAGGAACTATAATTTTTTTCTTTTTTTCTAACACTAAAATTTCTCTGCCCAGCTCTCTGTATTCTGAACGCTAGAGACAAGAAAAAATGGGATATCTAGGGTTAATAGCATAATATGATTTCACTGACTACTTATCTGCCAATAAAGCATTCTTAAATCAATTAAAAATACTATTCATTTATTTGAAAAGAAGGAAAAATAGAAATCATAGTGACCACTCATGAATAAGCTTAATCATGTCGTTATCTGAAATAAGCATTTAAGAAAAGCCTTCAGACTTGAAAGGTTTCTTGACAAAATGACTTTACTTTTTAAAATTAAATAAATCCTCCAGAACCACACATTTAGTGTTAAAAGCTCATTCATTAGAAAGTCAGGTTCCATGAAGCAGTACTTCATAGCAAAGAGAAAATGCAGCCTTGGAATTAGTAAGAGAGATTAAGTCAGGTTTTAAAGGCTATGCCGATCACAGTCATTGATTGCCTTTAAGAATATAAGCAAGTACATTTCTACATTTACTATTCTTCATCTTTCATAAATAAAGAAAAAAAAATTACTTATACTATGTTGGACTACACTTCAAAGTCTGCAGAAGAAAATTTTGCACAAAGCAGGAAGAAATACAGAACACAGGTCAGAATATCTGCAATCCTATATATACACAGAGTTGTTATAAACCAGAATCACACATGGTCTGTACCACAAAGAGAACAGATTCAACACACACAAGATAAAATAAAGAGTAACTAGTGAAGAACACTGTATATCCTACCGATATGGAAGAGGATTTTAGGAGGGATGTGAAGGTGTGCCATGGATGCTTGACAGACAGACTAAAACAGAACGCAAAACTAGGCAGCATCACTGGGAAAAAAAAGGGCAAATATATGTCATAGTCTTGTACAATATGCCCACTGCATTCTTAAAAATGATCTCACCACAGTGAGTCATTAGTTCAATTATATTTCACACCACTCAGCCTAAGGTAAGCAGAATTGTACAGGACTCTAAAAATATTAATTTCAGCAAATATATCTCCGACACACGAGCAACCACCACCACTTCGCACACGCTCTCTGTTCTTTAAGTATTAGCTAGTATCTGACTATGTTGTCTTTTAACTTCAAATTCATTTCCATTCAATTTTACACTGTAAAATGAAGTTAGCCCACACTAAAAATAAAAAAAAAGCTGAGTACAGCGACAGTATCTATTAGAATATTCAGGAAGCACACCTTAACACATCACAAAACAGTGAAATAGAAACGTAAATTCATCACACCTATTTAGTTTTGAGTTGGCAACAATTTTTATAGATTATGAGGCACTGCTACATACTCAGAAGTTCTGTTTACTTTATTAGTGCCAAGGGAATAGGAATCATTTCAGTGATTTCTAAATATATTAGATTAAAAATGTGTGCATCCGGACACATGTTAGATCAATACATCTCTCTTCCTTCATTGTTACATAAATACATACATGTACATAATACGTAATCATTATCCATCATACACACCAAAAGTGGAGTTCATCATTAGCATCCATTTTATATCTATACGGAGGCATTTTTGGTAAAAGTATCTCTGAACTGGACAGTCAGGCACTATGCCCCACCACACATATACTTAAATGCCTTCCTTTTTAAAAAACACCACTTTTTTTTTTTTTCCTAAAGAAATACCACATTTAACGAGCCATATAATTTACATGTGCACAAAGAAGCATTCTTCTGCTCTGTTACCTGTTACATATATCTTATTGCAATGCACATAGTAGCCATTTTTCATCATGAACGTATGTGCTAGTCATCAGAATTCTTTGAGAGCTGAATTTTTACACATATGCTTTTTTCCTCTGAAGAGAGTGTTTTAGTTACCATTTGCCATTAAACTCTTTCAACAGGAGAGAAAACAGGATTCTTTAGGAACATTTCGATGTAGCCTGAAAAATACAGAACGTACTAACTTATCCTTCCCTCTCCCATTGTTCAAACAAAATACCTCCAACACATAGCTAAGGACAATCAGCTTCTGTCTTAAAATCTCCCAGCTTTATAACAGCCAAATTCAACTCCCACTTCACACATCCTGCTGTAATATCACTGAATTGATTTGTCTTACACCAACAGGAGAGAAGAATCTGACTCTGTAATTACCTTCTTTTTCCACTTCATAGAACACTCGTGCAATTCAAGAAGAAAAATTAAACACAGGGTTTGGGTTTTGTTTTGCTGGGGGGATATCTGAAAAAAAAAAAAAGGAAAAGAAAAACGCCCAGACATAATAACTGACTAATGCAAAAATCAAAATTGACTCATATCCAATGAGTGTTACAGAAGGATGTGAAATAGGTGAAAAGTACAGGTCAAGAGAAAAAGGGCAGAAGGTGGAAGGAACTGCCATAAGGCAGCTCTGGCCATCAGCACCACAGAAAGGTGGAGGGTAACATGCACCTGCTGTGGGAAGAATGCTAACCTTATTCTTTAGATTATAATAAACAAAAATACAAGAATTTATCTTTGTATCAGAGTGTAATATAAGGATTAGCCAAAACTGCTGTGAGGAGAGGAGAGAACAACATGAACAACAGCTCCAGAAAAGGCTTCTGATTTAACAAATTATACGCAGAACAAGAGAAAAACCGAGAGCGTACATTATTCTCTTACCTCTTTTCCTGGAGATGAACTATACATTTTACGAGTACAAAGTATATACAGAGAACAGAGCTGAAGAGAAAATGTTATTAGATGTCTGCTCCCAGAGATAAATTTTAAAAAATGCTATTCAATTTTCTCTCAAATCAGTATTGGTCAGATAACTCTAGTTTGTCTTGATGCTTCAAGTGTGTTTCACTACCACAGTATGTTTTCAATTACTGCTTCTTTATCTCAATTTAATTACTTTTGTAGAGTAATACATTGAAGAAGAAATATCATTACACATCTTTATGTTCTTTGATAAAATTACACTTCAGTGATTATTATAAATTGAGCCAGAATAGAAGGAATATCTTGCTGTGTATTTACTTTATAGATTTCTGTATCTGCTGGTTTTCCTATTTACGAAGAAGTTCTTACACAATGAAAAGAAATTCAGCTGAAATGAAAACACAGAAGATTTACAGTGAAAGTGCTATGGTAGGTATGGAACCTGAAATTATTAAACCTGAATTTATTTTTTATAATTTGAATGAATTCTATCCTTTGAATACAAGCATTCCTATATTCTCATTCTGATTCCTGACACTGCACAGCCAGGGAAGCCGGCGGGCAGGCTGACAGCACAAAGCTGTTGGCAAACAGCGTGCCCTTGTTTCCTTTCTGAGCCACGTTTTTGGAAATATACTTTCAGTTTCTGTTACCCTGCTGTGATCTCTAACTTCCTACCCTATCTTGCAACACTTTAACTTGATACCATATCTGATAAACAAATCAATGTCACTGCTGAAACAACATTATTGCTGTAAAATCTGTCACTCTGGCTATGTCAGACTGTTATTAATGGGGCATTAGCACAGTTTTACTTTCAACTGTACCAGGATCTCTCACAATCTGTTGTGAGGTTTTTACTTCAAATTAAACTCAATTGGGGCGGGGGGGGGAGCACAATAACTGATGACAACCTATTGCTGCTCTGCACCATGGTTTCCTTCCAAAACTTATTTCAAGACATCTTTCATAAATTCCTGCCACAAGTAGACAGAGAAGAAGACAGCTTCCCACACTAGTAAATTATTATAAAAATCAGTGATGCTTTGCATAATACGTTGCATTTACCAGTGTGCTCAAAACATTCCCAAGGAAAGAAAACAGGAAAGGAATCCCCTTTGCAATGTACACATCGCTGCAAAACAAGAGGTGAGTGGAGCGCTGCCGTTGCAAAACACCTTAACCACAAGGAGGAAGATCTACTCTTCCTGCTAACAGCTCTAGTAGCTACTAAGTGAGACCTATCAACGATAATAATCAAAAAAAAAAGATGTGAAAGGAAATTGTGGGCAAAGCAAAGGTTTTAACAAAAGTTATGTGGTTCAATAACAACAGTGGCTTCCACAGATTAACTAGCTAACCCTGAGAGAACTCTCACGGAAAACTCATTGTGTTTTGCCAAAATACCAGACATCTGCACATTCACAGAGCACAATATAGCTAAAAGAACGTGTCACTACTGCAGTCAGTAAAGTTTTGCAGAAGAGGTATTTTTTTCAGATACAACAGACTTTCTAGGACTATACTTGCATGTAATAAAAACAAGAGTGTTACCTGAGATATAAATTCATCTTCTGAACAGTTACAAAGCAAACATCAAATCATAAGAAATTTCCAAATGAAGTGAATCACTTCATTTTCTGTTTAAATGGGAACAAACATTTAAATTTAGTAATTTTGACCGTATGAGGCTATATCCCTCCATAAATAAAAGATGGAGCTATGCAGCTCATCTCCAGTTGTATTAAGCATAGATAAAACACAAAAAAGTGAACCTGAAGACAAGTTAAAAGACAACTTTAAAAATATTAATGTATTCAGAGCTTCTGACAAATCTTGCCTCAGCTGTACAGCTTACTGTGCAGATTCCAGATGCAGTTTAAATAAAGTGGAATAAAAGACTGAAACTTTTGATTCAGTCCCTCAGCCTTTGTTATGTCCCAATTTTGTTTCTGTCAAAAACCTCAAGTGTTTATTACATCTTTAGCTTACAAGTTAGGTCAACTAAAAATTGCCAGGGAAATCTGGAATTGTAGACAATCTGTCACAGAAACAGCACCTTCTCAAAAAAAGTAGCATATTCCTTCTTTTAATGAGGTTAGGTCTTCACATCTAGGCCTGAAATGGCATGAAAAGAGATATGAGGCCACGTAGCTCTTCAGCTGAAGCTGGTCCACCTTTAAGGTAACAACGCCAGTAATCAGATTTATCGCCTGCGAGCAATGGAAGGTCAGACTTGAATGGTAAACAAATAAAAAGACTGGACTACTTTACTTTCCAAACCGTAACTGAGAAGAGTCCATAAAATTCTTGATGAAACTAGTATTTGAAAATTACGTATGTGAGTTGTGAGACAAAGAGGAAAAACTACTCCTGTGGAAACAGCCTATTTTTAAAGCTGTTTCCTAAGTGCAAGAATTAAATCTTACTCTACACTACTCATTACTTTGGATTACATACAGCAATACTTTCACTGATCTTTAAGGTAAGGCAGAAATAACAGTTAGAGGAATACTGGCTCTCATCCAGGACTTGAACAAAGATTAAACTTAAGTCTTCTTTCCAGAGCTGTTTGGTTAGATTTTTTTTTTTTAACCTGAACTGGCTCGCACTTTAATTAGAAATGAAGAGGATAAAATTGGTTATTACGTTAAAGATTGGAACAACCAGTATTTACTTGAGGAATTATAACAAAATTGTGTACACAATCTCATTTTTCAATTATTTTATCCCTCTGAATTTGCCAGGCCTCATTTTCCAGTCCTTAGCTCTCGTCATTTCTTTCTCTGCTAATCAAAGAGCCCTTCTGCGACCCTCTATTTTCTCCCCATGAATGCACCTCTACAGTCTTAATCTTCAAGAAGGAGCCCATTTAATCTCCTGCTGTGACACGTATAATTGCATTTATTCACAGGTATTCACAAAACTATGTTTTTATCCGTACAGTACAATTCCCTTATGCCAACTGCAGAAGTACGTATTCACCTGATGTAGTTGCATTAATGCTAGAACAGAAACATCGGTAAAGTGATCCCAGCACAAAAGCAGCCCAATTCCGAGGCTTTAAAGAAGTTTAGTATTGTATTTTCATATTTGTAATACCAGAGATCACACTTTTTTCTTTTGAAGAAAAAAAAAGAAAAGAGCTCTCAAGGTGCTCTGCCCGTTCCCAGTTGAATCTCCTCCAGCAGTCTGTCTTATTGGAGGTGCACACCCATAGAAAACTATCACTACCTTCCTTACCTCTGTTCCTCTCTTCCAGCTCCCCTGGTAACGTAATTATCTACCAAGAATGTAGAGTAACGATGAGGTGAGGAGAAGATGACTTATTTAAATACATACTTAGGGGAACAATACCCTAAGGGAGATTTAAGCCATCTAAATTGTAGATCATGCACATAAAATAAATCTATAATTATTTGCACAATTTCTTTAATCAAGTATGTAATCAAAACACACAAATTTGTTTGACAACACATATTCTCCATAAAACTGCAATTGATTATCAGCTTTACAGCCGTGAATTCTTTCAAATTCATTCAACTTCTCTACTATTATTCTATAGCAGCTTTGTGTCTAACTGGCTTTGATTTCAACAGAAATATCCTGTTCCTCCTTCTGAATGTTGGAACAACACAAGCTGGACTTGCCCCTTCCCCATTCAGTAAGGAGTTACAAACAAATGGCTCTGGGAAGTTAGCACATTTGTCTAACATTCTCCTTAGTTATTGCTGAATTACATAAAGTAAGGATTTTACTGCCTCCAAAAATAAAGCAAGAGCTTTTCCTGAAAATCCTCCTATTCTAAATCTTTATGAAAAATCTGGAAACCTGCATATTAGTAAGATTATTCCGTAAGTGTCTTTCTGGTTCCTGCCAAACATGAATTTCTCCGCAATATTTTACATTTATCATATCTATACTCTACACTTGTAATGCATTCAGCTGTATTTATATGTTCTTTTCCCATTACAGTTGTTCTCTTTGTTTTGTCACTACTTTGGAAGAGGCCTTTAGTCAGGACTACTCCCTTTCTTGACTGCCAAGAAGCCAGTATTTCACAAGCTAACAGTCTTCCAGTAAGCTTTTGACTTTCAAGTTTGTCTAAATACATTTTTCCAAACTACTGAATGGAATATCCTCTGCACTGGAAAATTAACTCTTTCAAAAATTAAACATTAAATAGTTTATTCTTGGTTGTCCCTATGCATCATGACTTGCTACTCTGGCAACAACTGGTTTCCAAATCCAACAAGTTTATTTACTATAAAATAATCCAGAATATTGTTTCTCCTTGCTGATAATTCCTGTTAGAATTTGATGTTCTTTTACCACTGGCCATAGAAGACAAATAGTCTAGGCTCTCAACACCATTCTTCACACATTTCAGAAACATGTTTAGACAAGGTTACTTTCATTTTTCAGGTTTAATCCAGTGGGTTGTGAAAGTAACATCTTTTGGATTTTGTTAGCTGAATCTCTGATCTATATGTATTTACAAATACATCTACTGTAACTTCTCATTCTGTTACCCCTAAACATGATTTGCTACCACCATTATTTGATCTTCCAGTGAGTATTCTAATAAAATGCTCACTTCTTTTCCTTGGAGGAAGCATATAACCTCCCAGCTACCCTTGGCCAACTTCCCTAGGAAAAAATACTTGTGACATTTCTCCACACCTTCCCATGGGGGAAGTGATTATCTAGTGAGCTCAAACCATGAAGTCTGATCACCTTGGAGACCATTACTATGGTTCCAGGAGAAGTAGCCTGCAGTTTACTTTTGAATTTCCAAATACGTAAATGCTCAGGAAAGGAAACAGAGAACAGAGAAAGGTACAAATGCCAAATCCTACCAGAGCTGCAGGTAGTGCATGTGCAGACCTGCCTGAAATGTAAAAGTGCCATTTGCCTGCAGAACCTCCACACAGAGCAGGACAACCAGATCTGCGCTCCTTCAGATGTATCATTCTACTTGTAAAAGGTGTCAAACTCCACAGAACTGACTTCTTCCACACTAGTTGTTACTCTCAGTGAATTTTTTGTTTAGAATAGGTACTGACTCCTAGCTCTTAGCTATGTAATCTTTTATACCTACTGAAATACCATGAGAAGACACCAGCCAATCAATTTGGAGATGATATCTCTCTGCTTTGTCGCTATCCTGTACTCGGCACTCGTGAGACCGCACCTCGCATACTCTGTCCAGTTTTGGTCACCACAGTACAAGAAGGACATCGAGGTGCTGGAGCGGGTGCGGAGAAGGGCAACAAGGCTTGTGAGAGGTCTGGAAAACATGACCTATGAAGAGCGGCTGAGGGAACTGGGTTTGTTTAGTCTGGAGGAGAGGAGGCTGAGAGGAGACCTTATTGCCCTCTACAACTACCTAAAAGGAGGCTGTAGTGAGGCTGGTGCTGGTCTCTTCTCTCTAATTACTAATGACAGGACAAGGGGAAATGGCCTCAAGTTGCGTCAGGGTAAGTTTAGATTGGATATTCGGAGGAAGTTCTTTACTGAACGAGTGGTGAGGCACTGGAACAGGCTGCCCAGGGAGGTGGTGGAGTCACCAACCCTGGAGGTGTTTAAAAAAAAAGTAGATCTAGCACTTGAGGCTATGGTGTAGTGGTTAGGTATGCTGGGATGAAGGTTGGACTAGATGATCTTCAGAGGTCCCTTCCAACCCCTAACATTCTGTGATTCTCTGATCCTTGTGTTCACTTTAAATTATGTAATCCAACTTCCCTTTCCCTTCATCAACATACACAGACATCTGTGGGTAGATACCTTTATCTCTGCTTATATAATGCATAAAAAGACACTGCAAATTCTTTTCAAACTCTTACCAGCTATTCTTACTCTCTATAAAGCACTGATAATTTACAAGATGCAAAAATAGAGCGTTTGAGAGGTTCACAGTTAATTTTGCATGTCACCTTCAAACCGAAACCCATCACTTCTATTTTTAATACGTTGTTCTATTAAAAAAGTATGACTGACCAGTAACAAAATACTTTGTCTCAAAACCCAAAGACGCCCTAAGATTTCTATTAGTTACACAACTGTATCTGTTGCGAAGTAATTAAAAATAATTTTAAAAATCCCACTGAAGTTGTATTTATCTTGTATTTGGCTAAACATAAGCATTCACAACTACAAGATTCACGAGTACTATGTTACTGGTTCATCCAAATCCTTTCCTTTCTCCACTCTCATGACATATCCTAGCTAACAAACACAAAAATATTCTCTGTTCAAACGTTTTAAATGACCAAGGGGTAAAGCAAAAACAAGGTCTAAACATCCTTATCATTCTTCTCTTGGGGAACAAGTATCCCTTAACAGCAAAACAGAAACACATCCGGTATAAATCCTCTCTGCTCTGTAAGGATACTTTGAGAAGAGAGCAGAAGGGGACTTTAGTAATTAGAGAAACAGACTGTAAGTATAGTTTTCAGATTTTAGTCACACATTTAAATTCACTAATTGCAAAACAAACAAATAAAAACTAGAATAAACTTAAGAGGTGGCCTCTGCATTTAAGCTCATTAATGAGGAAAGACAGGATAGTATAACTACCAAGACCACCTTTCACTACTTCCCTCTTCAATTACTCCTTCTGTTCATTTCCAACCAGCTGTTCTTTCAAAATTTCCCAAGCCCTTCTGTTTCAGCTTCACCTAGGCAGGACTACAAACCCCAGATATATCCTCCAGCTCTCAAAGCCCCCAATCATCTGATACATCACCAATCAGATGGAAAATACTGTAGTTTCAGTGCCTTTAAGACATAAGAAATACTGGCATAATCTCAAACACAGAACTGCATGTGCTACAAGGGCAAACACTGTCTGGGCCTCCTGCACGTGATAGCACACACGAGAGTTTATATGCACGTTATCCAGGATGCAGCAGTACATAGAGAACCCCAGGCCAGGGGACAGAGAGACGGAGCAGAGGTGGAGGACAAGCTCGAAGCGACCCATAACCCTGAGTGGGATGAACTCATAGAATCATTGAAGAGTTTCGGTTGGAAGAGACCTTCAAGATCATCAAGTTCAACCTTTGTCTTAGCCCTACCAAACCATGTCACTCAGCATAACATGTTCCCATCTCTTAAACACCTCCAGGGACAGTGACTCAACCCCCTCCCTGGGCAGCCTGTTCCAGTGCCTGACAACCCTCTCAGGAAAGAAATTCTTCCTAATATCCAACCTGAACCTCCTCTGGCACAACTTAAATCCATTTCTCCTCATCCTATCACTCTCCACTAGGGAGAACAGACCAACTGCCACCTCGCTACAACCTCCCTTCAGGTAGTTGTAGAGAGCGATGAGGTCTCCCCTCAATCTCCTCCAGGCTAAACAGCCCCAGATCCCTCAGCCTTTCCTCATAAGACTTATGTTCTAAGCCCTTTCCCAGCTTGGCAGCCGCCTCTGTACCCTCTCCAGCACCTCAGTGTCCCTCTTGTAGTGAGGGTCCCAGAACTGACACAGCACTCGAGGTGCAGCCTCATCAAGGTCGAGTACAGGCTCCACTCACGTGGAGGGAGAGGGTTGCCTCCTGTGAGATAGACAGGATGCAGCAGCAGAGGAAGACTGCGAGGAGCCCTCCTCCCCAAGAAGGAGGAATTGCCATGGACAATGAGTAATGGCCAGAGGGACTGCATCCCCCATCCTCTGCCTACCCTTGTACCGACAGAGGGGGAGTAGGTAGCTGGGAATATGGGGGAGGAGTGTTTTTAAGATCAGGTTGTATTCATTTATGCATTCTTCTCACTATACTACTCTGAGCTAGCCAATAAATGGTAAATTAAATTTGTTTTTCTCCCCAAGCCTACTCTGATTTTTGCCCATGACCACACGTACATGGTGAATGAACCCCCCTCTGTCCTAACCTCAATCCTTGAGCCTTTTTAGTTGAATTTTCTCCCTCCACATCCCGGTGGGGATGAGGGTAGGGGGAGGAGTGAGCGAGAGGCCGCATGACTCTTTGTTGTCAGACAAGGCAGTCAGCTCGAACCAGGACACATCAGTACTAAGAAAATAACAAAATCTTCTTTAGTGACCATGGGGATTTTTTGTAGCACTAACTATCCATAGCTTTCATGGCACTCGTTCCTCAAAACGACAGATCAACTAATAAAACCAAAATCTTTCCCAACACAGTAAATCAAAGCGTTACAAACATGCTTTTTTGTTTCTCTTTATCAATGTATAAAAGAACAACTTCAACTGCTCCTGTTGTACGAATGTAAGCTGAATGGATCCATTACATTATCACATTAAAATAAAGAAGAGTTATTTTGCAATGTATCTGGCTGTCACAGAATGATCAGTATTATCCACAAGTATCTGAGATCTATTTATTAATGTATTTATTACGATACTATTAACTTGTGATTAAATCCACTATTAATCATAAACAGTTAATCACAAAGTAACTAGAGCAACAGGCCATCATTTCCAGTTTTTACCAGAGATGCTGAAGGAAAGCAGCTTGCACAGTGTATTCTTTATGTATTTCACAAGTGACACTGGCTTCATGTTTCTGAAGAATTACTCATTATTTT
Organism: Apaloderma vittatum; assembly: GCF_000703405.1. Classification (NCBI taxonomy): domain Eukaryota; kingdom Metazoa; phylum Chordata; class Aves; order Trogoniformes; family Trogonidae; genus Apaloderma; species Apaloderma vittatum. Next base: position 48,840 of record NW_009725645.1, read on the forward strand.
TAAGCTTTTCATACGTCTGATTTTTTGAAAAATTAAGCTTCTACATAAAAATGAGTTTTCCAAACAGTTCAAGACTCTTTTTTTTTGTTTAACACTACAAATATTCTTTTAAAGCTACAAATATTAAGGCTTTTAAATTACTTGTACACCTGCTTGACCCTTCCATCAAAGCAGCGGTTTTTGCCTGGAATGCTACAACTAAAACCTTGTGCAATAACTTTTTGCAAATTCTGTCTTACGATAACAGAGCCTCGGGAAGAACAAAACAGAACAAAAACTCAATTCAACTGAAAGGAACAACATGAACTTGAAGAACATGGTGATTACACTCCATTTCAGAAAGGCAGAGTATATTTTAGCCTGAACGATTTCAGTGAAGGTTTAGTACTGTTACTGCTACCACCACCAGGGACAGAAGAAAAAACATTTTAGCAAGATATTTGCACTTACTATGGATGTAGATGTACCACTAGAAGCAGTGGCACCCAAAAATAATGCAGATGGCTCTGAGCCAGTAATACAGTTCAGTCATTCTCAGCAGGACTAATTACCCCAGGCAAAGCACCATGCTAGCATGGCCGTGTAATTTCTATTAATCAAATCAGTTCACTTACCCCTACAGAACAGCACATTGTGCTACGAAGACATATGCTACATTATTTTGGAGGACACCAGGTCTTGCACAAGGCAGCAAATTGCAATGCATCCATATCCATTAGCAAAAGCACCACGAAAGCAACTTCTCCTTTCAGACTGATGTGTGTTGATTCTTAGGAGAAACTGTGCACAGCAATATTAATACCAACAACTCTGTCTGCTCTCTGTACTAGCAGGCAAAAGACCTCACTAACACGACAGTAACCAAGTGCTTCCTCAGTTCAGCTGCAGTCAGCACAAGATGTGGTTTGGCAATTGTGCACTATAATTTTTCCTTTGGAAGAGAAAAAAAAATTAAGTTCATCGATGAGTATACTGTGGGATGAAGGCAGCAATGAAAGATAGTTACCATGCTATCTAGGGCAGGTGTTCAGAGAGCTTACTGTTGCACATTTAGTAATACTTGTGTACAGACACATAACAAATACTTAATGTAACTTCAAAAACTGCAGCGTTAAAATGAAACAATTTATACAACGATATTTAACCTGAAGGACAAATATTACAGTCAGCCAATCTGCAATCACTTCAGAATAAATCTCTGTGTTTTAGTCAGACTATTTACGCTGTTTTAATACTCAGTAAGACACACTGCGGTAACAATAGATACAGGTAATTCAAACTTGCAATAGGTATGGATGAAATAATTGGTATAAAAAACCCTAAGTATGTACATTTACTATTAAAATGAGTTCTTTAACTTTTCAGCAAATCAGAACTGCTTCTTGAATTCTGACTAGTAGTGCTTAGTATTTTGATAAACACAAAACAATATTCATCATTGTTCCCAAATATTAAAAAATAACAGGAATAAATTAACATATTTCTTAAAAACAGTTGGGTGATGGAGAAATGGATAGCTTGCCTTCTTTCCTGGCAAAGGAAACAAAATTAAGCACACAACATTTACATTCACATAGTCAGTACCACCTTCCTTTTCCTGGTCACTGAGTTCTCCTAGAGAATATTGACATAATAGTTTTGTGGGTCAATTTTTTCAGCACTCCAGTAACATGATGAATTGTGTGAAGTTAACTTGAATGTCAGTCACAACCAGAAGAGAAGTAATTGTGTCAGAGGGGCAAGCTGAAGGTCTTTGAGGAGATTTATCTACTATTTCATCTGAAGGAGTGATAAGAAGAGGCTGAACTGAAGTGATGGCATGAATTTTCCTGTCACACTGTCCTAATACTCCAGGAGGTATCTGGGCACAGTGCCCAGTAAACCAAATCATGGGAAGCAAGTTTTACATTAAGCTGTTCAATTTTTTTTTAAAAAAAAAAAAAACAAACCACAACCCAAAACCTAAGCAACAAACAGGCACACCACCAAAAAATAAACCAATGAAAAAAACGAAAACAACAGAGCAAAACTTCCCTGTAATACTTTTTTTTAACAGAGTTGAGGGAGCAGCATCTCTGCAAGTAAGAAAGGACTGGCAGCAGGTCAACTTAGTCCTCATGGTTCAAGACAAAACCATGTCTATCTAAACTATTTCTAGTATGTGCTTTGTCTAAACTGCTTTAAAAAAAACCTTCAAATACTGACTTCACAGCTCCCCTAAACTTACCATCACTGGAAGAAATCTTTCCTAATATTTTAGATTAAAATTTTCTTTGCTTCATTTCAGGCCCATGGCTTACTGTTTCAATCCCAGTGGATATGCAGAGGCATTTACTCCCTTTCCATCTGAAACACTTTTTTTTAGCTGAAGAATGTCACTCTGCCTCTCAGACCCCCTTCTCCAAACCAAAGAGCCACACACTTTGAGTTCCTCCACCCACTGCCCATATCTGAGACCTTCAGCCAATTATTATTGCTGTGCTCAGGACTTTCTCTAATTAATCTGTATCTTCCTTGAATGAGGTGCCTCAAAAGGGACCTGATACTCCAGCCAAAGCATGAATAAAAGATTTCTTTCAAGCGTCTTGCACACAACACCCCTCCCTGTAAAGATCAGTACAAATTTCATTGCCGACGGCATGCTGCTCAGAACAAACGAACAAGTGGTTTGCACTCAATTCGTGAGGAACCATCAAGCCTCTCTGCAAAACTGCCATCCATACAGTCATTACGGCTGCTACCTACAGCTACCGTTAGGACTTCACAATTGTCTGGAAGAGAAATGAAATCAATTCAGCTAAGACATATCTCCAATTTGCTACGAATATTCTTCATTCTAATCCTGTTTCCTAACATACTTCCCATTCTTCTCTGTTTGATTATTACTTGCAAATTTAATAAGGATATACCATATAACATCACTCAGATCATTAATGAAAACACTAGCCAGCTTGCAGAACACATTTCAGCAAAACCCCATTTGATATATTGCTGGGCAACAGTGAACAAACTAATGATGACTTTTGGGGTACGGCTTTCTCAAAACTTCTGCATTTGTTGCACAACATTTTCACCTGGATTATATTGCTGATCCTGTGAATGTGACACGGTGTCAAGAACCCTATTTAAAACAAACTACAAGACAGTCATTGATCTCTCTAGTCCTAAGACCTGTTCAAGCTGCCAATAAAGAAAATATAGTTGGTTAAACAGGATTCATTCATGAGAAAACTGTTGCCTACTATTTAATAGCACTTTTATATTCTGAACTCCTACAAATAGTTTATTTGTTCTAGAGTTTCTTTGCTTAAAGAAGTCAAGCTAATTTGAGTTGTCTAAATAAAATAGGAGCCAGGAGCCAGTGAGATTGATTTTCAACAGAGCGAGTTCTTGTGGAATCTCACCTCCCAAGAGTTCTCGAAGATAACCACTGAGAATAATGAGATTACTCTGAAAAGCAGTTAAGATACATTGGGATGAATGTACATTTTGTTTATATTTGTATTTATAAATATTTATATACATGCACACATATGCACATAAAGGAACACATTCTCCTTTCTGTAGAATAGGTCTATGTTCTAACAGCAACAGAGAAAAAGAAAGAAAAAAAATATTCTTCTTAAGTTTAAAATATTTGGAAAGATCTCGCTCTATTTAATGTCATAAACATTTTTAAAGATGGGGAAAACAGATCATGTGATGTGATACTACAAGACATAACTATAAAGTGTAAAAAGAAACAGTGAATTTCCACAAAGATTTTAATTCTCTCTCTATATCAAGCATTATCATTACTACTATACGATGCAAAATGGTTCACGAGCTGTAGGTAATACTATAGATAACTTCAGTCTTTAGAATGGTGTTCTCTTTTGGTGGAAACTCCAGTGTACTACATGTAGTAGGAATATTACAAAAAGCACACTGAAACAGAGAAACCTCAGAACTGGATGAGACAAGACCCTACCAATTAGGCAGGCAGAGAGAAGGTCGTCCTCCTCCACCCATTTCCTCTAATTTTGATTCGAACAGACACATCAGCTATATTCAGCTGTTCTTCCTGTTTAAATGATATCATGACCCACCTTGTTTAGCCTAGAAAGGTGCTAAGTCCAATTTTTTTCAAACCTCCATTTCACCCAGCATGATACATATCCTAATTAATTTCAGTTTTCTTCAACCAGCTGCACTTCTTTAAAAGAATCCTCAAAGCCAAGCTTTCTCTGAATTTCCCTCAAGTCTTCTGTTCTCACGTTAGGCCTAAATAACTGCCACATGTAAGCTTTGCATCCTCTTTCTAAAGAACACAACACGTTCATAGGGTTTTCTCCATCTCAGCTTGACTTCTGTAACTGACAGTAGTCTGTCTTTTCTCTACAATTATTTAGCTTTAAAGTAAGGTCATAGTCCTATCTCAACCCATTCTCTCTTTATACGTTACATGGAAGGCAGTATTGGGCTGGAGTAACTTCTATACTAAAGACACCCAAAACTGTATTTCCACAGACGCCTTTCCCTTTATTTTTTGGCTGCACAACTTAGTTACAGACTAACTCTGAGTTTACAAAAGAGCAAAATTACGGCTGCTGTGAGAGCCTGCCTACAAGTATTACAGGCTCACAAGGTCATTCAAGCAAGTAAATTCACCTGCTGTGAAATAAACTATACCCATATAGAGAGACTAGGAGTTTATTATAACTAAAAGTCTTGGTATTTATACCAGTAATGATGACATCAGTTATAAGTATTTAACAAGCAAAAGATATAAAACCTTTGTTGTCCAGAGGTAGCTCTGCAAGTGACAGCTGGAATTAACAACCAGTTAAGGTAACCACTCACTGTACGAAAAAGAGTTTCTTCATCTTCATCTGATCAGTTACCGGCCACTGTACAAACAGTAACTTCTGCACACTCACACAGACGACAGCAGATGTTCTAATACCTGCAGAGTTTCTTCTGTGAAAGGGAACTCTATATAACATACCATTTCCTTGTCACGTTATATTGTTTAAACTTGCTTCGGCATGTTTCTTTTTCACTTCATAAAATATTTATATTAAAATATCACCAAGAAGCACAGTCAGGGCACATAATTCACTGCATTAGGCACTGTGTGACATCTGAATATATCACTTGCTTTACCGATCCATACGCTGAATTGGACTGTATAATATGAAGAATCATCACTAAAGCAGCTAATAGCTTGTTCAACGGGCTATCACAGCTCTGTTGCTGCTTTGCTGAAGAACCCAAAGAGGAGTGTTGGGAGGGGCAGGAGAGGCAGAAGAAAGTTTGGGGGTTTATGTATAAACACACACACATACATATTAATCACATTTAATCTCTAAAAATTACGTAAGGAATTAAGTTTTTCTTCTTGCTGTGCCAAAGTGGGGAGTTAATTTCAAAGAATGTCAAAGTCCAACAGAGGAATTTTAGATCTACCTCAGCTCTAAATAGAGATCTCAGTGAAAATATTACCAAATACTTTTAGAGTGAAGTTCCTAACATCATCCACTGAGGCTGGAGAACAGCAGACTACTAGCAACTTAACAAAGTGTCCAATGGAAAAAAAAAAACAACTTCGTAGTAAAAGCTAATGTTTCTTGCAGTTCTGCTGATCGACTCATATTTCTGTCTAATTCCAAGATTCTATATTTTCTTCATATCTTATCCATAACTGCAAAATAAACTTCAAGACACAACTAAGAAAAACCTGTAAGTGAACTAACACAGATTTGCTGTGGAAAAGTATGTTGAATACATACACCTAAGCACACGTTTGTGTCCCCCAAACAGATATATAAAGTATATAAGTATGTAAAAATAAATGGTCAGTTATCTTAAAATTCTACACAGAGTAACCAATAAGCAATAAAAAGTTATCTCACACAGTATAAAGTGCAAAGCTTTCACAGTAACATGACAGTGCTGCTGATTCCAAAAAGCAGAAATTATATTGCACCACATGTACAACCGAATGGTAACAAACAATGGGAAGAATTTTTTCCTGAATGCGAGTCGAGAGGGATATTCAAAAATATCTGGCTAAAAACATAAATTAATATTAATCTTGGCCATGATCCCCAGTTCAAAAGCAAGCCTCTGTGACACAGAGCTCCCTGCCCAGTATCAGGCTTTCACATCACTCATCTCTTCCACCTGTTTACTCCCACCAGCTGCTGTAGTACTTCCCCTCCCAAAGCTTTCGTATCTCAGCACGGAATGACCGGCACCACGTCTGCTCCCCACGCTTCCCACCCTCCCGACACCACAGAGCCCTACACCACACTTCCCATCCTTCTGAAGCGCGGCATTTCCACTATCTTGTCTGAGCCTCCACTGCTTCATTGCCAGATTTTATCTGGCTATAAACTATCCGGAATTAAAGATTAATTAAGGATTAAATTAAGGATTAATTAAGGATTAAATTAAGGCCCACAAGCCTTGGCTTACCCCCAATGGACTGCAGGATGAAACTCAAAAGGGCTGTCTAAGGGGATGTGTTTCCCTTCGTCTTTAACAATAATTACTGAGACTTTTCTAAGCTTCAGGAAAAGACCAAGTATTTGAATACAAGAAACTCAAAAGATACTTTCAACTAAAGAGAGTGCCAGCTCTCTTTTTTAAATGGTGAAAGGAAGAAAAAGAGAGGAAGGAGAGTAAAGGCATTTTCTTTAAAAGAAAGAAATCTTAGAAACTACACAAGATAAACATCTCAGCTTTTACCTTTAAATTCTACTAATTATTTGAATAGGATCTAGCATTCAGATTAATCTCACAAGACTAGTTATTCAGGTAGTTAAAAGACAGTATTGCTTTATATATCCTAAAGATGTGAAGGGAGACCACAATGGGAAAAAAAATTATTGAAAAATATTCTAGCTTAGTATGTTACAATTGATGCTTAAGTGCTTCAGTCAAGCTGATATACTAAATAAACATATCCACTTTCCCTTTGCAACACAGCATCTGCTAATTACAAGACTAAGTCATTGTCTAATAATTTTTTGATTACACAGTATAAAAAGAGCAGTAGTGACAAATACACACAATAAACCCCAGTATGAGTCTGAATGTTTGATAGTCCAGCCCTCCCACAACCTATTTTTGGAAGCTGAAATTCGAATACCATTAAACCAAGGGAGAAACAGCTGGCAAGATAACACATACACCACCACCAAGTGATCTCCAAGGCTAATGGGGATGCTCCTCGCTGCATCCTGCAGCCCAGCCTGGAAGCACCCAAGCTTGCGAGAGTACGGAAAACAATTCAGCAACATTAACAGGAGCTTCGCAAGAACTATTTCATCATTCTTCCTAGAAGCCAATAAAATACGGGGTAAATCAGTTACCCCTGCAGCAGAACACGTCCAGTATCTGATTTAGGTTAGGTATCTGCATGCTGTATCACATACAGCTTTCATAAAGGTCACAGTGCCAATAACTTTCTTTTAGGACGTAAACTGGAATTCAAACTATGCCTTACTGTAGTGCAATGTCTTTCAAAAGCTATCTATGTATCTGCTGCCTCAGAAGGCATTTTATACAAGCACAAATCAGTAAGAAATTAATTGCTTCACAAGAAAAAACGCTGCCCAAAAGAACATAAGTTATTATCATTGACTTTTCATGTTATTAAATACCTTCATCTAGAGAAGTCATAGGAAAAAAATGAAAGTACTAATGAGTTCTGTCCATACCATTTCTCAGTTCAAATCAGAAAGCAGATGGCAAGAACCATAATAAAAAGTTTTGGGCGTTTCTTTGTTTTTTAAGTCAAACACTAGTGTGAGTCATATAAGTGCAAATTAAAAATGCCCCTAAAAATAACTAAGAAGGACTCACCAAGTTCATTGAGACTCTGGGCAGCTTTTGTTATCTCTCTGCTTCCTCCTTGCAGTTGTCCTTGAAGTCTCTTACTGAGATATAAGATGCGAATTATCCTCCGCAGCAAGTCACAGGCAGCCTGCAAAAATGTTGTGGCATTAGGGGATATTATCAGTACATTACCATCACATAACATTAGGTCTCAAGTACGGAAATATTTTAACCAGAAAAGGAATGACTACTGTGAATGCAACCAAGGAACTTTAGAACACCAAAATCCCTTTTTTGGGGGATTTTTAACAAGTTTTTATGCTATATAGACCAATACTTTCTAAAGCTGGTAATTACATTCACATGAGTACTCAGATTTTACTGTCACTACTAGTGAGAAAAAAAAGAAACTCAGAACCCAATGAGAGAGGTATATTCTACTTCTAACTAGAATTGAGCTTTATTTTATATTGTGCATCTATCCTCAATATTCCTTCCCTCTGTAAGCTTTAGCAAAATTAAGACGTTGATCTTGCCAATCAAATATTCATCTAAAATACGCAAAACGGCAACACTTACTTCTGATAACAATAAAATTTCATAGCTTATTATTCCATACGTTGACTCTTATGGTAAGAATATATGTAAAAATTCATTTTCAGCGAACCTTTCATAAGGTCAGTCACCTTCATTCAGCCAACTGGTGGTTCACATTTTTTTCATAGGTTAATTAAAATGCATGGCATTCTTGGCCAAAAATTAAGAAGATGGATGCATACATAAATTCTCAAGAAACATCTTTATGTATATTTTCATTAGCACCAATCTGGGAAAAATGGTATTGCTGACATGTGAATCAAACAACATAGTTTCCTAATTTTTCACTTGATTAAGATCTTGAAACAGGTTTTTTTCCTTCTACGCGGTAAATAACAGAGACAGAGAAACAGTAAGTCAAGTGGAGAGTTCCTTCAGGGCTGGATTGGTCAGTGGGGCTAGGATGTTCATGCTCCAGGAGCAGCAACGTTCTGGAGTGGGTAACATCTAAACTAGTTCAGAAATACCACTCAGGAGAAGGTAGAAGAGTGTGTGGATTTCAGTACAGTCATAGGTACAGTTTAACACCCGCAACCAGACTAAAAAGGCGGGTAAATGAGTAATTTGGAACCAGTAAGACATAGTTGTTTTGAGGTATTTTCCCTGGTACTGAAGGCAAAGCCTCCTGAAACATCTACCTTGTGAACAGCAAGATTAAATTAAAATTACTTTAAGAAATATTTAGTATCTGACAGACTTCGAAACTATTTTTCAGGCTCAAGTTAATGTGTTGAAAACTAACATGAAAGTGCACATATGAAAACATACACAAGTGAGTCATTTCAGCCTATATTCAGTGGACTGCACAACTTCTCACTTTCTTCCCTAGGACAGCACAAAACAACTGAAACACAAATATTTACAGTTTAATCTTATTAAACATCTAGAGAGAACAAAAATGGAAAATTAGAAAAAGCCCCACTGAGGCAAGTCAAAGCACAACTATTCTCACTTCTTTTGGCTCTTTTGGCTGAAACACAAGGTTCCTAAACATTCTAAGGTAACCACATGACTTCTGTTACCATTAGTGAGAACCAAGTGCGGCTTATCCTACTTTGAGAGATTATGGTATTAGTTTTTATTAATCCATTTCTTTAATTAGAAGAATCTTGATCCACATATCACTTTCATTATCTGTGAACTAAATTTCTGCAAGATTAATCAAAAATAGCTTTTTATATAGTGCACTGCGCTTTACCAAATACGAGGGCATAGTATTACTCCTTTGCTTTCAGATTTAATTACTCTCTAATTCAATTGTCTATCCCTGGCTAATGGTTTTCCCTAGGAATTCAACTTCAGTTATCTTCTGACCATCTTTTACTTTAAATGCCAAAAGATTACTTCTTTTTCACTAAATTGCTGCTCATTATCTCCTATCCCAAGAAACAATCTTTTAAAAGGACTCTCAAACTGAACAAGAGATAAGAAAAGTTACATTTAGGTACAAGAGGAAAAAAAAAATATTTAACTTCTGGACCTGTGAATTAGAAGGAGGAGAAAAATACAGTGCATGCTTATCTTCACAGTGTTTGCTACTTCACTGTGCCCTTGACAAAGATTCTGTTTCACCCAAGTATTTCCATTTACATGAGCTGTTTGATTTAATAAAACTCCCAGTCACTGTAAAAGAATGCAATATATGAGGACTGCGTAACAGAAATAAAAAAAAATTTATCTAATAGTGGGGTTGTTCACAGGTGCTAGATCCTCTAACCTCTCCACCTGCATAAAAGAAGTCTAAATTAATTCAGAAAACATTCCCTTCCTGAGTTGACAGAGTATGTTTTTCTAAAGATGTTTCCATCCAAGAAGGAAGGAATTCGACTGTTCAAGCATGAATTAATTTGGAAAAGGCCAGAGACCTGAGTTAGTCCTAGTGGGTTTAGTAAAATTAAAAATAAACCCCATTTTTTCTGGAGATTACCCATTAGTTATCTCCTGAAATTTAAAGCAACATATCAACACTTAACAGACATCATTGCTACAATTCAAGCAATCAAAAAGCCTCTTACTTTTAATCTCAAATTAATTTTAAGAATTATTGAAAGAAGACTTAATTACAGAAAGAGCACCCCTTGAAAATATGCCAGTGTGTTGCTCATATATACAACTGCATGCAGCGTAACTGACTGTACATGTAACAGAAGCCTGAAGAAAGATGAGACAGTCCACTACCTTCAGATTACATTTACTATTTAGTTATGGTAACATCAGGATGAAATTACTACTCATGAATATTTGAAAGAGAGCATAAATTTAAAATACATAAATGTTTATAAAAGTTTGGCAGTTATAAGGATTTTTAAAGCACTGATATATCTGAAATTAACAGAACGTGTAGAAATACTGTTAAACAGAGCTGCACAGCAAATAACACTCTGAAGGACAAACTCTCTGCCTGCATATTTCAGCTGTTATCAGCTCCCATTTAGCTTGTGATCTTCTGTAGAAATACTTAGAAGAGGAAAGTATGATTTAAACTAGGAAGTAAGCTTTGTGAATCTGCTGCTCCCTTGGGATGCCATGAAGCTCTAAGAGCAGAGCAAGACATAATACACAAAAGCACATAGCAGAGATTTAAAATTCAGGACTAGACTTGAAGTTTGACAATGAATTTGCAGTGAGAATGTTCATGAAAGAGCCAGACTATATTAAAAACAATTAAGGATGGTAAAATCCAGCTTTATGCAAGCGAAATATTGCTTCAGTTTGTGAGCAGTCCCACAGCAATCAATGGAGAAGTGCTAAAATACCATCATGAGTACAAGAGGCCCTTGAACACCACATAGTTCAACAAAACTTGCCTGCCAACCCTACAGATTTTGACAGAAAGCAACCTCCTTTATCAGTCATCTGAATTTTTCTACTTATTCTACCAACGGCACATCAACTGATAAAATTCCCAAGTTTGAAAGCGACCTGTGTGCCACAAGCCTTGCATCTGGGAGCAATTTCATGTCATAAGCCCTGTCACCGCCAAGAAAGCGAATTGTTGGCTGCACCGATGTCCTTCCCTCCTGAACAAACGAGGCAGACAGGTAACGAGACACCACAGCAGTGCATCTCAGGGAGGCAGGAGGCTTGAGATTTCAAAGGCCTGTTGACTCAACTTTCCATTAAGTCCAGTTTCATTTCACAATTCAGGTGTCGCGATCTCCATCTCCTCCCACCAGTGTAGTGCAACATAAAGCATGCGCTGTCTATCTGCCAACACAAGAAGCGGCAGCAGCTCTTGTGCCAAGGATGGACTCTCACTGGCAGAGAAGCTAGAATCCTCGTTCTTCTTTCTACGTTGTGCTAAGTAAGTGGATTTGGATGTTACAAAGGGTGGCCTAGCAGGCTCCCCTTACCCTGCACCTCTTTTTTTCTGACTTACAGCCAGAGATTACAAACTCCCTGGCACAGGCTGAGTAATGCTGATCCTGGATGGATGCCGCATTCACACCACAGGAAAACCCACGTAACTGCTACACCAAAGAGGAGGCAAGGAGCACCCAGTAAATGTTTCCTAAGTTCAGGGACTCATTCTTCTCAGACGTCCTTCTACAGTTTGACTCTGTGAATGGTCATCTTCAGCCTCGGATTCCCTGAACCCTTCCCACAGCTGCAACACACATCAGAGAACAAAACAAATCTGCACCTAACCTGCCACATGGAAGTCATGGAAGTTTTGCCCGGCGGCAAAAACAGTAACAGCTGGGGTTGAAGCGGAGAGGCAGCTGGACAAACTGGCTGAGCAGAGTGTTAAGAGCTTCCTGCAGTACTTCACGGCTACTGGAAGCAATGTAGAAAACAGGAGAAGTTCGGCCGAGAGACTAATGCAGCTGCCTCACCAGCCCCCAGACTAAAATGTGCACGACAGTTTGCAGCTTCATCTACTGTACTGGACAACAGCAGGCACCCACAGATGGCAAGTTACTTAAGCGTATAGCCACGGCTCAGATTTCACCTACTAAAAGATAAGTTCCTAGTTCTGCAAAGCTGAAGTAAACCTAAGAAGACAAACAGTTCAAACAATAACTCATTAAACACTTGTGAACTGGGAGTTGTGTTGCTTTTCAAACCATAAAATGAATAGATTGCAGCTACATGACTCCTAAGATCTATGGAATCATTTTCAACTCTTATAAAATTAACAAGGGAAGAGTTTGACACTTACACCACCACTGTTGTCATAAGCCTTCTCCTAATGCTCTTCTCTATCAGAGATCTACACTCTCCTGTAGACTCCACTTATAGTCAAAAGACAGGCACAACCACGTACCTGGGCTTATAAAACTCCGGAACCACAACTGGCTCCATAAGTTGCATCTTGACTATTTTGAAAGAACTAATTTCCCAACTCGTTACTACACTGCAGTCAAATACGTGCTAACTTCAAGGAAAAAAAGCATTTTCTACACAATGACATCATAACATTAAAAACCAAAACTGTACAAGCAATTATGTGTGTTACAAAAGTAACGAGAATTTAATTAATCTGTACTCATGATAAGCCCTCTCTCCTCCCTCTATCTCTACAAAAACTCACTCAGCTAATGCAAAGGTCAGTTTCCTACTTTAAAATATGAAGCACTTCTCAGTAGCTCATGAAGAGGCACACAGATACTGATTTTCATTGAGAAATATTGACAATGAACTACAGGCTATTGGAGTACAAAAATCTCACCCACGTCTGACAAGTGGGAAATAATACACATTCAAAAAGTTTTTTTCAAAATACATTTTTAATACAACTTACTTGAAGTTTTGCTAGCTGAGCTGTGCGAGACACTATTTTGTTGTAGGGGTCAACAATTTTGACTCTAATTCTAAAAATAAGAAGAGAGAATTATTTATAGCAGTATTAATAAATAACATGATAGAACAAGTAAGAATTTATACTTTCTAATGACACAAAGAATGGCATACCTATCAACAGTACTTTGTAGAGCACCAATTCTAGTCTGCATCATTTGGAGGACACCTGCAAAATAAAACAGATATTTTTACACTGAACACTTGGCAATTATAGAAAGAACTATTCTTCAAATCCTAGTAACTACTGCAGACTACTTTAGCATTAAAAAAAAACCCAGCAGTTTCCTCCTTTACAACAAAGCATTCAAACACGTTGAAATTAACAAAACACAGCATATTTGAAAATAAACTGAGCATTATGGAAATGACTGAATGTTATAGGAAATTCACTGGTAGAGAACACAGACCTACAAAAGAAGTATCACTCTGAAATCCATCTTTTGTTAAGTTTCAAATAATAGTTAGAGAAAGTTGCTTTCTAAATGAATGACAATTTGGACGGCTGTTCAAAGGCGTATAACCTGGTACAAACACCTGAACGCAATATACAAAAATGGCACAAACTGTTTATTGTTATTCATTTAACATAGTGACTAGGCAGTTCGCAGAAACCAGCGAAGAGGACTGAAAAGGCAGCCAATTCTATTTCAAGGTTTTCTTCCAGTGCATAAGCATCTTCAGCAAAAAGTAACATATCAATGCCACTGTGAGGTCATCTAACTTAGATTACAAGCAGAGCAAACTACCCTAACCACGTTTGTTCCAGATTAGTTTGGCAAAGCAGCACAAAGAAAGCCCACAAGCATGCTTGCTATTTTTTTGCTAAATTGCAAACGAAGTAGTCAAGGGTAGCAGTCCTTTCTGCAATATGGAATCAGCCTGCTGAGAACTTAATTAAGTTACAAATAAGCAGGCTCACAAAATTATTTTTGTTCCAATTACTGTTAGCATTCTCAAACACACTACCGTTTTGTAAAGCCCTGTTTACAAGCATGTCATCATCAAAATGGATAAAACTGAAATATGATGCAGTAAGATGGAAGATAAACAAAACTAGGGCTAATGGTGTTATTCAGCTTGTGCTGTACTGGGACTGTACCTCACATATTTTGCATAAAAACACAAACTCCCATCTCCCCCATATTTTAGAATTATTAACTTGGCTTAGTGACAGACTCAGGAGTTCTCTGACATTTCTACACGGAACGCTAGGCACACAGTTCTCACCCAGCAGCGGATGAAGGTACGAGATACAGTAAAAAGTTGGCAAATAGGCTGAATCTTCTACTCTACACTGCAAAAACGGGGAAGGGCCGCTAGCATGACATTGCTGCATCCACAACTGTGACATTGCTATGAAGCATACAGCAGTCCCCTTGCCAGAAGGCAGAATTAGGATGGCTGAAAAGGCAATCTACCCTCTCCATCTGCCGTGCAAGATACAGGATGATACTATTTAGCCTGTCTTGAGCTCACGAGTAGCTCGAGATACCTATTGAGCTACCTAAAGACAGAAAAACAGATGGGACCTAAAAAAGAAAGGGCTGGACAAGCTGGGTACAGCAATGTGAAATTTTTAATAAGATTCGCTTTCACACATCCAAACGATTGGGCACGCTGTGAATTAGCCCTGTAGTCTTCACTTGCTAACTCGCTTCATCAACATCCCAAAAGCTACGTGTTTCTACCTTCATGATTAAAATCTCTATTGGCATTTATCTTCTCTTTTTCTTACAAAGCTTCACTCAGTGTTTTCTTCCACAGTGACAATATACCACATGTAGCACAAGCAAGGCAGAGATAAGGAAATTTTGCAAAAGTTAAAACATCACCTTTGTGCGCACAGACATTTGATTTTCCCGGCCACTGCAGACCAAAGTTTCTACTGATGTCTCAAGTATCAAATGCTTTTCAGGATTAGAACCTCTGCATGCTTTTCCTTCCCTCACACACAGAAAAGGCCTCTTAAGGAGTATAACCCAAAGTAAATGGAGAAATATCACCAAATTTGAGGTGAATTAGATTCTAATTTTACTTTAGGCTATTAGCTGTAAAATATTCATTATTTACCATGCCTGCCTTATAGAAATATTTTATAACTGAATAGTTGTTTTGAAGTACTATGATTCTTTCCTTGGAGCAATTTTAGGAAGGAAGGCTTTCAGAAACAACCATGATTTCAGAAAACACAATTCCACTGAGCACCAGCTGCTTAAGATTGTGAGTTGGAGGTACTTATCAATCACAAGACTGACTACCGATTCCTGTCTTCTTATTTGGAGGATGAGCATAGATTCCAGTCTTCTTCTGATTGATTTTCCAACTGTTTAAAAAGCTATTCAGGAGCTACCATTGCTAGATTATATAGACATTTACTTATTTTTTACAGCTCTATACAAATGCTAACCATCAAATACTGTATCCAACAACATCCAAAGACTAAGGTGATACTATAACTGTCAGTAACCAGAAACCCTCGTTATGCCAAAACCTGGAAGCAAAAGAAGGAATAAAGGCAAATTACTTAGCAAGTTACAAAATGGAAGGGCAAAAGAGGATATACCTGGATCACACTATGTAAATTAACATGTTATAGAGGTAAATATCTCTCTGCAGAGAGAGGGAAGAAAAAAAAATTAAGTTCCCAGAAAGTGACAAAGAGCAAAATGGCAGCTCTAATGAACTCCAGCCATAAGAACGATATACTGCAACCACTTTTCTATACATAGTCAATGGTTCCTAAGCAAGACCTTTGAAAGTCAGCAGTTTATGTTAAATTCCAGATCCCAAACAGCAGAATAACACAAAGATATGTATTTAACTTAGTAGCCCCTTACCAGGAAAAAAATATCTCAATGCAGTTCAGATCATGTGTTAAAGCCTCTTTGGTTAAGCTTTGCAAACCGTGCAACTCATGCATACACAACATGCACAAACTCAGTACTCATGGCAACAGATATGAGCTAATGTTGCAACAAAATCAGGCTTACTTAGAAAAATATACTAAAAGGTCAAAAAGGCTTGATTGCTAAAGTTGCTCGGAACTGATTAAAATACATTTTCCTATGAAAGAGTTACTCCAGAGAAGTACCAGCCAAATATTCTCCCTGGAGCTCCATCTACTGACATCAAAAAAAAGCTGCCACATGTTACTCCTCAGAAGTAAGATCTGTAGTTTTAACATTAGGGACCAAAGTTGGCATGACTGACCTTCCCCGCACAGATATTAAAAATGCTTCTTCCCCTGTAAGAAGTAGCAAGCATAACATAAAAGTATTTACCTTCCAAGGATTCAATTCCAGTTGCTTGGGCCAACAGGTCTTCATGTCTTGCAACAACCTTAAAAAAAAAATCAGAATAATCAACATAGAAAAATGGGGATGTGTACCTAAAAGGAACATGAATATAATATTCCTACACTAGGCATTAAAGTATCATCACCCCTACATCAGGCAGACACAGGGAAAAGCTGCCACACCTTAAAGACGAAAAGGTTTTCAGAACACATTTTAATTCACAAAAGCAGCAAACTCAGAACAAGAGCACTAGTAACTGCAGTGTCACTGACATCTTAAAGTCAGCAAAGCAATCCCATGTCAACAGACCTTCATACATAATAAAAACTGTAAATGCAAGCTTATTGATCACACAGTAATAATGTATATTCACATCTTTTAATGTTTTCTATTTATGACATTTATAAAGAATTCACCAACCGGAGCAGGGAGAAGAAATAAGCAGGTTTGAAACTAGGCACAGACCCAGCATGCATTCTCATTGCAAGGTCCACTCTAGATCTGTGATATCTGTGCAGATCTTCTCAAAAAGCCTTTTACTATCCAAACTCAGACACCTTTCTGAAGGTGTGGAGGTGTGTTAACACAGGTTATATCTGCCCAGCTAAAGGTAAGCCTTAGAGCCTAGGCCACTCTCCAGCATAGGATGAAAGGGTACAAGCTAAACCACTTCCAAACTTCTCACAGTTGTCACAGGCCAGTGTTCCTGATAGCTAATCATTTGGAAAGGGTGAAGTAACACCCTTACAAGGAAGAGTGCAACCTCCATGTATACAGAGATTGGCTGCAGAAACAGAAAACAAGGTAGTATATGGCTTCTTGGTACAAGTATTAAGAGTGGGCTTGAATAAGTTAAGTATGGTTTAAACTTACTTGTAAATGAAGCTCTTTATCCAACTGACTAATACCTTGGGCAAGTTTTGCTAGTTGCTCAGCTATCACAGCCTGATGGATAGACTGGGAAGTGTAAGCTTTCACATCAAAGTCTTCTCTGAAGAAGTCAGCATAACATTCTGAAAAAGATTTAGGTTTTATCTTCACACTTTAGAAGAGCTGAGTATTATTATGGACCTAAAGCATATAGTTCTCCGACCTTCAGTTTCTCGAAACTGAGCAGCATATGTTCTCTACGGCGCGTAATACAAATGCCACACTGATTTGAAAAGAGACTATGTATTGCTAATTGGCCGGGGTGGGGGGCGTCCTGCAGAAAAGGGACACAGGCACCAACAGAAGGATAAGCTTATTTTACTGTCTATTTCAAAGTACTACAAGAATGAGGTAATGCAAACTTATTACACTCTAGTTTAAGCAGCAAGGAGAACAAGCAGGGTAGTGTTCCTAATCAGTATTATATGCAGTTAGCGATAGTTATTAAGAAAGATACATCACCTATTGCCCTAATATCATCATTCAGATCTGCGGTCGCTGGGGAGCCCCTGTTGCAGCGAGGATTCTGGAGAATCATTCCAACAATTGGGAAGTCCACTCATAGGTGAGGACGCATGCAGTGCGTCCACTCATGGGTGAGGTCTCCAAAGTCGCTGCAAGAGGGTCCAGCTTTTATACTATTAAATAAACAACCTTACATAACTTCAAACATGGGAACATCTGGTGTTGTTCGCTCCACTGGATTCCTCCCACAGCTTGGCCAGGGCTAAAGGAAGAATACAAGGGAGTCTCCCTATCTATTTTCGTCCTTAATCACATATTTGTCACTCAAGACAGGCCTCTGGTCTCATGGTCTTGTAACATACTTCTAACAAAGCAAAAGGGGTAGCTGGTTTTCCCAGCCTTGCATCTGGCCTTTAGCTAAAGAAGAATCACGCTGCTGGTTCCCATCGCACATTTAGTCTTACAGTAACACTTTTACAGATTGGCATTAGAATACATATACACATATATATGCTAAAAGATATTGTCAATACATCACATATGTGATTAATACTATATAGACTGAGGTTGTGAGGTTCAT
The DNA here is from genome assembly GCF_000703405.1 of Apaloderma vittatum. Lineage (NCBI taxonomy): Eukaryota > Metazoa > Chordata > Aves > Trogoniformes > Trogonidae > Apaloderma > Apaloderma vittatum. The sequence continues at coordinate 67,335 of NW_009725645.1, forward strand.
CTGTAGGTCAACTTCAGTGCAGGGCCTATGATTTAGGCCCTAGCACTACAGACTACAATCAAGAACAAGTCTGGAGCTGATGACTTGATGGAGGGGTCGTAAACCATAGAATCATAGAATGGCCTAAGCTGGAAGGGACCTTAGAGATCATCCAGTCCAACCTCC